>NW_026000016.1:20491292-20533409 GCF_001458135.2 Marmota marmota marmota | reverse complement strand
CTCAAACCCAGAATTCAGCCCTGAGTACGGTGCTTGCACGGCTGGCAGAAACTGCAGCGCTGTATCCCTGCGTCGCTATCTCCTCGTTTCCCAGCGCGCGCTGCAGACTCTAGCCACGGGGCGATTTGCTGAATAAGCAGTGTTACCCTCCGTGCGACAAACCTCTCGCGTTTGAGTCCCCGTAGCCGATCCTTGTGCGATGGAAATCCTTCCTCCAGGTTCTGGAGCACCCCACTATTGCTGGAAATTCCTAACAAGATATCCTTTAGCCGTCCTGACTTGTCATACTCCCACACCGTGAAGCAGCACACGGGGGCAATGCACTCCCCTCGCCGCCATCTTCCTTCTCCCTAATTTATTCTTAAAATCTCCTTTTCTTCACTTTCCTGCCAGATTTTCTTTAGATATGTGTATTCTTACCAACATGACTTTCAGGTTGTCTTTGTCAGAGGCTGCAGTACTGTGTTTTCATAACTGGAGTCAACAAATGAGATATGAAGATAAGTGTAAGCGTGGGCATTTCTAATGAGAAATGTTTTTGTTTTAATTGGTTTAATTAGAATGTAGAATGAATTTTTTTTTCTTTTTTTGCTGGTAGTAAGGATTGAACCCAGGGGCACTCTACCAACTACACCCCCTGCTCTTTTTATTTTATTTTGAGACAGAGTCTTGGCTAAGTTGCCCAGGCTGGCCTTGAACTGGTGATCCTTCTGCCTCAGCCTCCTCGATCACTGGGTTTACAGGCATGTGGCATTGTGCCCATCTGAAAAAATATGTTAATTTTGTGTCTCAGTTTTCTGAGAATATTTTTTGTTTGTTTGTTTTTTATTTGTTCCTATTTACTGGAACTACTCAAAGGATTTCTGTAATTATTACATTAAAAGCTTCCATAAAGTTCAATACCAAGGTCTGCCAAAACAAACAAAAAACAAAAACAAAAAATTTCTGTGATTACTTGAAATGCATCCTTTGTAACAATATTCTTTTTATTTTGACTTCCAAGTTTACCTTTTAAAATGAAACAGTTGTACTACTTGTGCCTACAAAATGTAAAGATCCCAGGTAAGACTTATTTTTCCCTTTTCCCTCAAAGAGTGGTAATCTCAAATTCATCCTTTCTTTTGTTAATAACTAAATTGAAATGAATTTCAGTTTCATATTTACTTTTTTAAATAATATTTAATGATTATGAATTTGATTTCTTTCCCTTCTAGCACTTTTAAAATTATAATCAAATAATAGTGCATTTTAACATTGATAGGTGTCATAATTTCAGATTTCAGTTTATTGTATAGTAATATTACTTAAAAATCTGATTGACTGTGATTTTAGGCTCTAAAGAAAAACCCCACATAGTCTCATATATATTCAATTATGTGTAAGTTAAAATCCTTAAAATCTCCAAACAAATGTAAGATCTTTAAGTTTTCTATAATAACAAAATTTTAGTGTTTTCATATCACTTTTATAATCAGAGTTTCTGATTTAGTAGGTCTGGGTGTGGCTGGAAACTTAATTTTGAACAAGTTGCTGGCTTATCAATACTGGGGAGTCAAAACTTTAAGAATGAGTGTGTTGTCATATTTGATCCTCACGAGAACCTGTTTTCTATTTTCTCTTGTTATCTTCCTTCTATTCTACTTTGATCTAGCTCCTTTAAAATATCCAAATCTAAAAAAAATATTAAGGCACATATAGATAAGGAACATGAAATGCAGTGAAAGTCATGATTTTTTTTTTCCAGTGGCACATAATGAATTGATGTTTGAGATACCAGAACCCATGAAGGTCATTCTGGTTTCTTCCTGCTCATGGCAAGAGGGCAGTTCCCAAAAAAATGCTATTGTGGTTTCAGGTGTGTTTGTTATTCTTGTTTCATTCTGTTCAGAACCATTTATGTATTTAAATATACCTCTCTACTATTCACATTTGTCCATAATATTTATTTAAAATTTTCTTCTCTTTCAGAGATATAACTAATTTTTGTAACTGAATATATTATAAAGATGTAATGCCCTTTTGTAAAAATAAGAAGTGCATTTTACTTGTTAAGATCATTCAAGGTTCATCATGAGCCGAGATTATTTTGTTGTTGTTTTGACTCCCCAGCCTACTGCTTTGACATCTCCTGTGGTGATGTTCTTGGTAGAATCATTATTTGTGAGACTAGCAAGTGAGGGTGGATCATGAATAATCCAGGACCAGAAATCTGAAAAACATATCACCAGGCTCAGAAGAGCACCTCTGATTTCAGGAACATTGTTATCTTTTGCAGCATCCCTGCAGAACTAATGGCTTATCTCTCTTTAGTTGGTTCTGACCCTCTTAAACTCTTGTGTGTAAAACCTTGATATACAGATTGAACTATGAGGTGTGCTTTTCTCCATCTTTTCCATGGCTTCTCCTTAAACTAGTTCAGGGTAGTGAGTTTGTAGGGAGCGTGGAATGAAACCTCAAATCCACTATTCAGAACAGATATATTGAATATTCCCTGATGATCTTTGCTAATATGAGGAAATGTTTCTGTTCTTTTCTGAAATTGTTTTTTTAAACTCTATTTTCTCTTGCTATCTTCCTTCTATTCTACTTTGATCTAGCTCCTTTAAAATACCCAAATCGAAAAGAGAAATATTAAGGAAAAAATCATGGGTGAAAAACAAATTGGAAATATTGACCTTGACTATTGTTACGGTTTAGATATGAAGTGTCCCCCAAAAGCTTGTGTGTGAGATGACACAAGAAGGTTCAGAGGTGAAATGATTAGATTATGATGTCTTTCTCCTGATCAGTGGATTAATCCATTGATATGGATTAACTGGGAGGTAGGTCACTTGGGGCCTGCCTATCGGATTTTTATTTTGTCATTAGGGAATGGAGCCATCTCTCTGCTTCCTGATTGCCATGTTCTAAGCTACTTTCTTTTTCCACACCCTTCCACCATGGCCCAGAGCAGTGGAGCTGGCCATCTTTGGATTGCGAGCTCTGAAACCATGAGCGCCAAATGAACTTTTCCTCTTCTAGAATTGTTCTTGTCTGGTCTTTTTGTCATAATGGTAAAAAAGCTCACTGAAACAATTACTTTCTATTGTATTTACTGTTTTTTTGTTTGTGTGTGTGTGTGTGTGTGTGTGTGTGTGTGACAAAGCCATGATATTTTAAATTTAGTCTTATTGAGTATTAATTTAGATCAGTGTGCTTCAGCTACTGCTCCCTTGCTATTTAATTAGTTATTTAATTTTTTAAAGTTCGGGTCTCACTGTGTTGCCCAGGCTGGTGTCCAGACTCCTGAGCTCAAGTGATCCTTTTGCCTCAGCCTCAAAGTAACTGGGACTACAGGTGTATGCGACCATGTCTGGCTTTCCCATGGTTTTCAAAGCTCATGTTAAGTTCTCAGTATTTGCTAGAGTCTGTACTTGGCCCTTTGCTTCATCTTTGCTTCAGCTTTAAGGCATATTATTTTGAGGAAACATACAATTAGTATAGTATAGGTGATAGAAAATTAACTACTAGTCTTTGCAACTTAATGCATGTAAGGACTAGCCTATATTACCTCTATTTTGAGATCATTACTCAAGGGGGTGCTATTTTTAATAACTAGATTTCTGGAGTAAGTTGGACTTCACAAATACAAAATCCTGACATTAAGCTGATTTCCCCATTTTGCCTTGTTTAGTTTGTCAGTTCTTTTTAAAAATTCTTGAAAAGGTAAGAGCTTTTATTGTTTTCAGAGTTACATGAAGTCTGGCTTTGCTGTACCTGGAAGTTTTTGTTTTAGTCATTTGGAGTTTTGAAAGCAGCAGGTGATGGAACTTCAATTTGCCTTAAAGTCACAGAGTGCTAACATGACATATGCACCCAATAAACTGTATGGTTTCTTTTTCTTTATTATGCCCTTTGAGATGTCTGGAAGCTTTCGGAAAAAAAGGTGTTTTTTTAAATGACCAGAGGTGATCCATTTGTAAGGAGGTGTTGAGACATCTTCCTGTGTATTCATTTAAAATTACTTTCTTAGCTTCTCCTATACCTTCAAAACATTGTCATTTCTTGTGTTTTTTTTCAAATGTATCTTGTTGTATGAGTATATATTTTAACAATATTTTCCACACAGTATTCACATGTAGAATAGGGGCTGGTGAGTATTTTTTTTTGGGGGGGGGGTACTGGGGATTGAACTTAGGGGCACTCGATCACTGAGCCATATCCCCAGACCTATTTTGTATTTTTATTTTAGAGATAGGGACTCACTAAGTTGCTTTGTGCCTCACCATTGCTGAGGTACAACTTTGAACTCGACATCCTCCTGTCTCAGCCTCCCAAGCCACTGGGATTACAGGAATGCACCACCGTGCCCAGCAACTATTTTTAAGGATAACTATGTACTCAGAACACATTACTTAATTGGCAGTCAGTCAGTCACTACTCCAGACAGAAGAATTATTATTGACTCTTGCATAGTAGTCTTAAGGAAAATCATTAATTCCTTTGGGCTTTCGATCCCGTTTCTGTAGAAAGGTGATGCTAATATCTCTCCAGATATTTCTAAGAGTTGAATGAAATACAGTATATTGTTTAAGAAAGTTTCTGTGCAGAGGCGTGGGGATGAAGACAGGATAGTTGAGGTGCCTCCCTCCTCAGAGCTTAGAGACAAATTTGTCTTCCTGTAAAATCAATTATGAAATCAAAACACAGTGGCTAAAGTAACACATAGGCCTATAATGCAACTGATAAGGTAGATACCTTTGAAAGAATATGGTCATCCAGGAATGTTAATAAGCTGTCACACTTTTAAAAAGCGAAGTTATTACATTGTTTCTGTTTGGGAATGGGGGAAACAACACCTTTGGAAAGAGTGGTAATGATTGCCTATTTTAAATTTAATTAATGCCATTTAATTGTACGCTTAAAAATGTTTAAAGGCTGGGGAGATACCTCAGTTACAGAGTGCATGTAGTATGTATGAGTCCTTGCATTTGATCCCCAGAACTGGGGGGGAAATACACACACACACACACACACACACACACACATATATATGAATCAAGGAGGTAAATATTCATAGAGCTCCTTTGGGCATTATCCAGGGCAGGGGAAGCTGAAACTAGAACTATTGTACACAGGTCCTGTGACAAGGAGATCCACTTTATGGAGTTAATGCAGAGATTATAAATTCCACAAGATCAGGAATCTGATCTCTCGTGTTAACTACTGTATTTCAAATGCTAGGCCAGGACATGTTGAATGAAGGAATAGCTTCATATCCTTAAGTGTTTTATGCATTCAACTCACTGTGCTTGCTGCAGTGCCAGACAAAACAGTATTCTGATTATAATTTGGTGTCATGTGCAGGGAGAGAACATGCTGGTCGGAGTATAATGGTCTGATCCTTTTATTCATTAGTTTTTCATTGTAAATTAATAAGTTGATATTTATTATACATTCTTAAAAATACAGAAACAAGTTGAAAATTTACATCTCACTCTAAGAAGCGTAGAAGACAATTCTTTACCATGGCCATTCTTATTTAGTACATGTGAGGAATGTGAGCCCCAGCAACTATGTTACCCTTCTTCCTTTTGGTCTTACAATGTAAAGAGCTATTCTGAAGGGGACTTAGGAGTGATATTTCCTTCAGTAGGTACTCACATGAAACCAATACTTAATTGGCTTTTATTCTTTGTATAGTCATCATCACCAAGGAATGGGTTCTATTACTGTCGGTTTGTTGTTATTGTTTGTTGGCTTGTTTTGTTTAATTCATAGTTTTCTATACAAACAATGTGCATAAGCATGATCATTTTAAGAAAGATAAATGAAAATTTAGTGGCCCCTTTAAGGTTGTAGTTTTGCTTAAAGAATTAATTGAATCCAGAAATGTTGTTATCTGACACTTAAAGTTTCAAAGCTTGTAGTTTGAATATGTGTTTTTTGTATTTTGAATGTGTGTTTTTATTCTTTGGATTTTCCTTTGAACTAATTTTAGTATTTTACTGCTTTCATGGTTAGTAAGTTTAAAGAATGTATGTGTTAATTTTTTGAGAGTCCTTATTTTACCTTTATAAAAAGTCATTAATACAGTAAAAGAACACCTTTCTGGGGATTAACTTATCCCTTTTTGTAATCTTAATCCATTCTCATTACCAAGTTATGGTTTCTTCATTTGAAAAAAAAATACTGAGATTTATCTAGATTAACTCTAGTGTATTGTTCTTAAATTTTGATTTTTATGGTTTAATGTTCTCTAAGCTTTGAAACATTGTCTTAAGTTTGTTAATATCTAGGTGAATAGGCATGCAACCGAGGAACTTAAACATCTTTCTTATATAAGAATTCCAGTGGAAGTTCTTTTTATTAACTTGGCATACGTTTGTATAAATTAGCATTATAGAAGGGATTTTATTTGGTGCCTCTGTCTATTGAAATGAGTTTATATGATTTGAATTGCTTCTACAGTTTTCATTAGTGGGTAAAGAAAGGGTGAACATTCTCTCTGTAATGTGGATGAGGAGAAAAAGTTGTTTGCCTTTTAAATAGTAACTTGGCTTATAACACCATCAGTGCTTATAGAAAATGATGGCGGTTATTACAGTCAGTGGTTTTCGGTTTGTTTGTTTGTTAACCATTATTGTGTTCAGAAAAGCATTTCTGAAACACCCAGCCTCACAGAGCATTGCATTAGGAAACATAAGAAACTAATTGAAATTCTTACTCTTGCTGTCTGGGTATAAATTAAACATTGATAGAGTCTCAGTCAGCACAGTCTGCTACTAAAATTTAAAAAAAAAAAAAAAACGAAAAACAAAAACCCACTTCTGTTATGGTTTAGATACAAGATTTCCCCACAGAGCTCCTGTATTAATGTGGGAATATTCAGAAATGAAATGATTGGATTGTGAGAGCTGTGACCTAATCAGTCCATCTTAGTTGGAATGGAATGGTATTGTAGGGAAGGTAAAGCATGGCTGGAAGAGGTACGTCCTGGGGGCATGTCCTGGAAGGTTGTAATTCCCTATGGCCCCATCCCTCTCCCTTTCTGTGCTTCCTGACCCTCCCCTGAGCTGAGCAGCTTTCCTCTGAAACTGCGAGCCCCAAACTCCTATTTTAAGTTGTTCTTGTTGGGTATTTTGTTCACAGCAGTGCAAAACTGACTTAAACAACCATAGACTGGGTGGCTTTAAACCCAAAATCTGTTTTCTCACAATTCTGGAAGCTAGAAGGCCAAGATCAGGGTTTTGGCCCTTTGCTTTTTGGTGAGGACTGTCTTCTTAGCTTGTAGGCACACCTTCTCCCTAAGCCTGCACATGATCTTTCCTCATGCCTGCATATGGAGAGAAAGGGAACAAGTGAGCTTGATGGTGTTTCTTCAGACAGGGACACTAATCCTACTGGATTAAGCTCCTAGTTTTATCCCTCATTTAACTGTAATGACTTTCAGAGTGGCCCCATCCCCAAATGCAGCTGCACTGGGGTTAGGCCTTCAACATAAGAATTTTGAGTAGATGCAAACATTCCATCCATAATAAGCCAATACTTTTATAAGCAGAAATCTCATATGTAAGATGCAGAGGAGAGATGGCAAGAAGTGCTATTCCCAACAGAGGCCAGGTCAGTGTTGAGGAAATCAGCCAAACCTTGATAAGTTTTCTGCCAATGTGGGTGCTGACCTGGAAGATGGTAATTGTACTGGACCATTGCTGTTTCTCTGTTCTAAATTTTCAACTTTTACATTCCAGGTCTATCCCAGTTGGAAAAACAGGCAAAGTACTTTCTTTCCTTTCATTTTAAAGTTAAAGTCTGGGACCTTTAGAGGTCAATATATATCTTTAGGTTCTTTCAGCATGTGTAACAATGTCCTAGAAAGGTGAGTGTTTTATATTCTAACTCTTAGTTTTTCTACCTGACTGCCTTTACTGGTTTGATGCTAATGGGAATACTGCCACTTAAGGAATAAAACGTGATCCTTCATCGCTCTTGGAGTGGCTTACTTGGTTTCAAATAATCTAGTGGGTACAGATTGACTATTTCAAGTCCTCTGGCTTTACTTTCAGGCATAATGCCTTTTCTCATCATTTATTAAGGATAGCCTTTTTGATTTTGATACATCATGTTATCACCTTATAAATCCTTCCAGCAGTACCTTGCTATTGCTAAGGTATAAATGTTGTGGTTTCTACTCCATCTGCTTCTTTCTCTGTGTCATTTTTATAGGGCTCTTTAACCTGCTAATGTTACAGGATATTAATTTAAAACAGCCAGCCAAATAATAGAAACTTCCTCCTCACCTTTGATGAACTGACCTCTTTGTATCTGTTTTCTTTCAAATTCAGGTCAGAGAGTTCAGTTTTCCTAACCTTTTGAGCTTGTATTTTGCTTCTCCGATGTTTATAATTTAGCAGCCTTATTATTTTCAGGACTCCATACTGAGAACACCCAACCAATTATCTTCCCCCCAACCTCCTAGTCACACTCTTCTAGGTCAGTCAGAAGTTTTATTTAATGATCTTTCTTGATCTCATGGGAAATGGAATCTCTATTTGAATTTCCCCTACTTTCCTCACCTTGCTTCTTTCTAACCTTATTCTATCAATATTTAAGGGATTTTGCTTGGATATTTCTTGCTGTTTTCTCTTTTCAACCAGACTTCTCATAGTTAGCTATGGTTAGAGCTGTGAAATTAAATGGCATCTGATGAACTGTATTTGGATTTTTGCTTGAAAATGTTTTTTTTTGCAGGGCTGAGGATGGAATCCAGGGCTGTACATACTAGGCAAATGCTCTACCACTGAGCTATATCCCTAGCCCTTGAAAATGTTGTGAAGACTCACTTGATATTCTCTTCTTAGTTTCTAGTTATTTCTAAGCTTACAAGTTAGTCTATTTGAAAGGCACTGTTGCTTCAAAAACTGCCTCTTGTGTGTGTGTAGGTTTCATTGCTTGCCCTGGAATTTTACAGATTTTTCTATTACTTTTATTGATGACTTTTTCTCTGTATTAAATACTTCATCTTCCTGAATTTAAGGTAGATATAGAAGGGAAAAGGGTGAAATATGGAAGAAAAAAGGTGATAGAGAAGCCAAGAGATGGAAGGATTAAGTGTGGGAAGGCCTTGGTGGTGGGAAAAAGGAAGCAGAAGAGACATAGTAAACAGGGTTTTATTGAAGTGGGAAGTTAAAGAAAGACAATGTTTATGGACACCAGAAAGGGATATTTCTTAGTCTTAGAGGTTGTGTTTATCTTCTTTCTGCCACTGTGACAAAATACCTGAGAAAATCAACTTGAAGGGGAAAAGTTTTATTTTGACTCAGATTTCAGAGGTTTCATTTCCTGGTTGGTTACCTCTGTTGTTTTTGACCCTGTGGAAAGGCAGAACATAATGGCGAGGAGGGCCTGGCAGAGGAGATGTATTTACCTCTTGGCAGCAAGAAACAGGATGAAAAGTAGGGAAGGAGGAAAGAATGGAGGGAAGAGTGGCCTGGAGTCCCAAAATCAACTTCAAGGGCATACCCCAGTGACCTAATTTCCTTCCACTGAACTCAACTTTCTGAAGGTTCCAGTACCTCCTAGTAGCCCCACAGACCGGTGAGCAAGCCTTTAACACCTGGCCCATTGGGGGACATTCCAGACCCAAACCCTGACAGAAGTTAATCTCTTAAAATAAAAACAAGGATGGATAAATAGATAAATAGGGCAAGATTTAAGACTGTTGCTCAAGTTTCTGGATCCTTCATAATTAGTCTAAAATAGTGCCCTTTCTTTGAGGATTTCAAACCATTGTCCTTCTTACTTAAAAAAAAGGCTCATATTAAATAAGCAAAGGTAATTGTCTTTACTTTATAAATGGAGAAGTAAAGGTGCAGTGTGGTGAATCAATTTATTCAGGAAATCAGTATGCCAGCATTAGAATCCAGTTCAACTCTCGAGACTTGGCTTTTGGGCTTTAAGATGTGTGTGTCTGGAGGATATGTCATTTAGCCCAATAGTGGTTGACACACAGGCCACAGAAGTAATAATAGAGCTTAGGGACAAGTGTCCTTCATCCTCTTGAATTCATTTTAGGGGATAGATTCCTCAATCAGATCCTCGCCTGCATGCCTATTTTATTAATTCATTGACTCAAGTTCTTTCATAAAGAAAACTATAAAAATTAAGAAAACTTCCACGCCTCTGGGGAACAGATAATTCTGAGATTTCCTGTGTTTGTGTGTGGAGGGAATCTTTGCTTGTCCAAAGTACAATTCATGAAATAATTAGAATTCATATCATTTTCCATTAATTGTTTTAGTCCTCTATGTAGCAAATAAAACATAAGATATACTATTTCCAGGGAGCAGTGTCAGATTTGGGGAGTGGAAAAAATGTCTGTTGATAGCTTGAAATACTTTGTAATGATTTTTGTAAGAAGACATGATTTAAAATATTTTTCTTTAGTTATACATGAACACAATACCTTTATTTTGTTTATTTATTTATTTTTATGTGGTGCTGAGGATTGAACCCAGTGCCTCACACATGCAAGGCAACCACTCTATCTCTGAGCCACAACCCCACCCCCATGAGTAGACAGTTTTATCACATCACAGCTGAATATAATTTCAGTTCTTTGTTCTGCTGAAGAGGAGACCAGGGCATCTGTTTGAAGGTAGGACATAGGGAGAGTGCTGGAAAAACTTTTCTCTTCTTTTTAATAATATTTATTATAGTTCTTTTTAGCGTACTCTAGGAGAGATATGCATCTGCCTTGTTCTCTTGAGGCACTACCTTGCATAGCCCTTTTCTCAGTGCAGTGAAACCTCTAGGAACTAGTTCTTCTCTGTTCACAAGAGCATTTGCTTGCAAACCATGTAAGCCTGTGATTCCTACCACTTCTCAAGGATGGGAACACTTGTGCAGAGATGGATGATAGTAATTTTCATAGCTTAAACAATCACTTTATCTCTAGGAAGCAAATGGATACCATAGAATGCACATATATAGTGGAATATATTCCGTGTGTGGTGTTTCTTTGTTTTTTGAAGTCCATCCCATCTCTTCATGGGCCCTTTCACCTCAAGGTCTGTTTTTGTTCATTCTGGAGTGTGTTTGTAGAGGAAGACCCCTCTGCTGGGAACTAGCTGCAGTGATTGCTACCCATTCCCTCTGCCTGCCTGGGTTCCAAAATCAAGCAGCAGGCATGTGCATCACCTGCAGAAATCAAATTGTGATGACTTTGAGTGGAAGGTATGAGATAAACAAGTAGTGTTAAGATTTCTAGTCACAGAATTTTTTGCTTACTTAAGCTTTCTTACTTGGGATTATTTAAATTAAGTAAAAAGCTCTGCTTGCTGAAGAAGTCTTAATGAGAGATTTGAAGAGGTTCTAAAGGGGATTAAATCTGCATTTACCCAATACCAGAACTCAAAAGACTTTGGATTTCTGAGAAAGATGTGGGGAATGTTTCCCTCAAGAAAATGTTAGAGCTGGTAATAAAACCCTTAATGTCTGTGTTTTGGGACAATATTAGTGAATCAATTTATTTTTTTGAAAATAATCAAACATATGAAAAGAATGTTTACCTTGCTTTCCTTGACAAATTATTCCTAAGATTGCCTCATAATGGTTGACAGCGACTCTTTTTATAGAACTAGTCCAGCTAACAAATGAGAAAGGCTTCAAGAAGTTGGAATTCATTTTTTGCATCCCCTGTGACTAAATAAATCCAAGTGATGAACACCAGTGACTGCTGACATCACAGATACAGCTGGAGATTATGTACCATCTCCAATGGAGTAAGCACCCTGTGATATGTTCTTGTCCACATTCCAAACTGTAATCTGACCTGGTCTCTTCCTGCAGGACAGGAAGTACAGAAGTAGAGTGATATAAACAATATCATGGAGATACAATTAAAAAAAAAAACAACTAGACTGGGCAGCTCCCCAGAACAAATCTGACTTGGTGTCATAAACCACAACAAGAAAATGCCAGTTTGGGAAAAGAGAAAGAAAAAGGTAGATACACACACACTCACACACACACACAAATACACACACACACAGGGAGGGAGAGAGAGACAGAAATCTATAAAAAGAATTTTAAGAGGTGTATCAACTAACCTTATTATCTGGACTTTTTTGATGCCAATTTATGCAAATAAACTGTAAAAAATTATAATGCAACTTGTGAAAATGTACTCTGACATTTGATGATATTAAGGAATTATTGTTAATATGTTTGAGAAGTAGAACATCAGGTTTTTATAAACAGCCTTATAAATATTGAAATAATGGCAGAATGAAATGTTAACTGGGATTTGTGTCAAAATATACAGGAAGGCAATAGTACAGGGTGTAAATGAAGGAAGACTGGCCATTGTTATTGAAGCAGGAAGGAAGACAAGTATATGGAATCTTCTCTGTACACGTATTTGAGTCAGAGATAACCTGTCAGAATATTTTTAAAAAATAATTTCTGATGAAGGTATGTAATAAGGCTTTGCATACAATGAAAAATCAAGGGAAAGGAGGAAGAGATACAAAGTGCTTAGCATAGTATCTGATATGTTTGATGTTTTGACCACATGTGGTTATTATTATTTTGAATTAATTTATGCACCCAACCACTCATTCATTCACACAGTCATTCATTTGCTCACTTAAATAAATATTTACTGAGCATGTTTGATGCAGCAAGCACAAAAATACTTCCACAAGTACCATGAGCAGGGTCCCTCACACCGAAGTGTATTTTGGCTTATACTCCTTAAACAGAATCTCTGAACTATATGTAGATGGTTCCCAAAGTAGGGAGCTTTAAATGGTGTTGTATCATTCCTCAACTCAAGTTCAGTCTTGAGTTATTATATTATTCTTTTCAGGATAGCTCTGGCCATCTGCTCAGATTTTGCCTTTCTCTTGAATCATCCAACTCTTGAAGGTTATGGGTGCCTCCTACCTGACTGCAGAAGGTCATCTCTGATCCTTGGCATGGTTCGCTCAAGTGACTGCCAATTGAACGCCTAGCTCCAGATTTATAGCTGAGATCCTATGGTAAAGCTCCCTCCTCTGCCATTTCACCTTCAGAACTGTTGTTACACTCTAGAATATTTTCCAATTACTACATCTAATTACAAGAAAGAATAAATTACCGAAGTAAGTTAAATTATCCTGTGTGTCATAACAATAATTAACGTTCAAATTGAAACTGCTGCCATTTTACAAACATCACTAAGTGGAGGCAGCACCCCTTTGAAAATAGGAAACGATAGAGTCCTCCCTTCCTGAAGCTTGGTAGAAACAAGAATGGTCTGGGCAAATTGCTAGACTGTTTAGAAAATCTGTATGGGTGAGATTGACGTCATTGGAAAGATTTGAGAGTTGTACCATTTTTTTATGCAAGTCTTTGGTGTACTTAGAATCAGTTACTCTCTCCTCATGTCCCTAAATGTTTTTCTTTTTTCTTTCATGTTTCAAGTGGGTCTGGAACCTGTCTGGTTACAAGAAATTTTGTGTATTAGGCTTTACTTGGAAAGCAGTTCACAGCCTTTGTAGGTCCTGCCTTTCAACGATTTCACGTTCGTTGATTGCCCATTCAACACACTTACCTTTGTTCTTCTACCATGAAAATGTTCATTCTTTTCCATCATGCCTCTTTCTATGTGGTCTCTTGAGCATGGTAGGTAAGTACTCTACCACTGAGATACACCCCCAGCCACGTTTGTGTTTTTTGAGCTCCCCTGTAGAGTAGTTCCACTTTTCTTCTCATTTGTTGTATTTTCTAGTCTAGCATCATCACATATAGTGGTTAGTAATTTTTAAGGATGGTATTGAGTTGATGAGTCAAGGGGTTTATTATTTATTTATTTATTATTCTATACAGTCCTTACACTATGTGTAAGGACTGTATAGAATAATAAATAAATTATATGTAGATATGGTTATCCTCATTTGGTGAGTAGTGGATGGGCACTTAAAACTCATCAAGGTTTGTGAGGATCATTTGAGTGAGCCATAGGTAGTTGGAATTATGTATTACATTTACTTATTCAGTAGACTAGTATCATCTGTAGAATTTCTTTATAGATAGTTGGTGATGTAATTCTGGGTATAACTCTGGCATTTATAATAATGAATTATTATTTTGTTTCTTTTAAATTCACGAAGTTAAATGATATTTGGATTTTGAATGATAGGATCAAATTTAAGAAGACAATAGTGAAGTTGTAAATTTGTGCATAATGTAGATTGTTCCAAGTATGCCCTTTTAGATTTTGCTGAAGAAAATTGCACATTAGCAGAGTGTATGAGGGTTCATATTACCTTACTTCTTATATCATGTATAGGTGGCTTAGGTGTTTTGAAAAGATTGACCACATCATGGATGTAAGTATAGATCTTGAGCTAAATATGAGACTTAATGGTTCCTGTAATATTCACATAGTAGGCTTGAAAAAAATTCAACTATACTTATTTTCTATTTCTACTACTTTCATTAGTTTTGGTTAAAGTCTATAATTTGAGAATTTGCACAGCATGTTTGTACCTTAACTCAAGAATAGTTAAGCTCACCACCTAGGGGGAAGAGCCAGCATTTACCTGCAATATTGATAAAAGGCCTGTGTGTTAGTCTCATTGCTTTGAAAATATTTTCTTGTACATGATGCCAGACCATATATGTCATGTCTGATGTTTTGAAGAAAAACATCATACATTCTGTTACAGTATCAGTTTAGTTCAAAAGGATGTTTTGTTTTTCAATAGTTTTTCTTCTCTGTTAAGGCTCCGAAGAGCCAAATATGACCACCAAATCTTGGTCCTCCCATTGGAAATGGAGAGAAATGGGAGAAAAGAGGAATGTCCTTTAACAGCTGGTTTCTACAGTGTAGTTGAGAGAGGCTAGTATTGTCAGCGAATCTCTAATTTGGGTACTCCTCACTTTGTTTCTGAGACTGAAATCACATAAAAATTAAGAATTATTTTGTGGTTACTGGTGAGGAGCTTTGGGTTAAAGGCTGGAGGAATCAATGAGAAGGAAAGCAAGGGACTGGAATTAAATTTAAAAAAATCATCTACTGATTTTGTGTAAATTAGCTTAGACTAGAAGCCTTGGTTCCCATTATCTTGCTGCTTTTGAAAAAATAAATGTTCTGAAAGAACTGTGGAAGATGTGGTAACTTTAGTCAGTAAAAATTGTTTTTTGTGGAGAATGTATTGAAGATAGGAGACTCCTTTGAATAAATTATATATTTGGAAAATGGTTTTTATTCTGTGTACTATGTAGTATAATGCATTTGGAATTCATGGTTAATTTACATGTTTCATTTACAATGTATTTTAAAGTCCTCCTCAATGAATAGTTGGTAATTAGGTGATTGACATATTCTTCCACTTGACAATTACACATGCCAGTAAATTGCCCTGTGTTTTCCAGGAGCATCTCCAATAGATGTTTGAAACTTTGCCTAGCAAATGTTGTTCAGCAAAATTGTATGAGATTGGAGGATACTGTATTTCCATGAACTGAGTGAGCGCTTACCCTGTGAATGTCCCTCTTTTCTTCCTGGTTTATGAAGGGCTTCTGATATGCCAGGAAAAGTATAGTTCAAACTTAAGCAGTTAGAGGTGAATATTTATGGTTTTAATTCTCAGGTGGTGAAGTGATTTTAAAGTTTAATGCACTTCTATACTGTAGAAGTTTACTTATAGGAAAAAAAAATAATTTTTTTGCTTGATAAGTGATTAATTGTTTTTCTAACTCTCAAAGAACAAAGCAGTTATGTTACTTGGACAGTAAACTCTCAGTAATCCTTTTGTTTTATCTTAACAATAGGAAAACACATAGTCATTATAATTTAACACCGTTACTAAAATTACATATTTATGCAATTTAATTATACAGTAGTTTGTAATATTAATATATAGAATATTTTATAAAACAAATACTCAAATGCTATTCTGTTTGTGAAATTAATGTTATGTCATATCAAACAATATCCCTCCTACAAACAGTATAAAATTACTTCTTGACCCTTACTTACGTTTTCTCCCGTACTCTTTTTAAAAAATTGAGGTATCATTTACAAACATTAAATGCTTAGATTTAAGTATGTAATTTGATGACATTTGATTATATACATACATATGTGCATTCATGTAACCCACTCTTTCTTCAATACATAAAATATTTCCATGACCTTTGCAAATATTGTAATATTTCAGGCACTCCTTATTCTAAAACTAGTAGAGAGCCACCAACTGATGGCAAGAGAAATCTTCATTGTGATCTATTGGATTCTTTCCAGGTGAAAGAACAGTGAAGAAAGGCCAATACAAGTAATAACTAACAATTGTTGGACTCTGTCCCGTGTGCTCTCTTAGCCCCTAGAACAGATTCACTATTGTATTAGTAAATAAATAGGTGGCTTAAGTGTAAGCCATTTATAAGTGATGGCACCTGCTCCCCAGCCCTTCCCAAAAAAGGTGATCTAAGAAATTATGATTTAAAGAAAAGGATAGGCAAAGGTGAGACAGGCAAGTTAAAACTAAAAAAAGGAGGGATTGCCATATCTTTGTCATAAATAGAATTCAAGGTAAAAGGCATTTTAAATGGAAAAAGCTTTATATCTTTCATTATAAAAACTTTTTTTTCCAATTATCTTCAAAACATTTACCAATGCTGTTTCTTAGTTGGACATAAAAAACTATGGTTCTGCCCCAACCATTGATGTTTAACTACTGGACCAAAGTAGAAATCAAAAAAATTTTAAAATAAAATAGAAAACCATAAAACTTATACAAAACAAATAGATGTGTAATCAGAGATTTATAATCTTAAAATAGTAATCTCTTGAAATAAAGTAGTTAGAGGCTACAAATATCACTAGAAAGTACAAAGAAATCTACAAACTTTAAGAAATATGGAAGATTAATTGAAGAGATATACTCTGTTGGTAGATAAGGCATGACATCATATTATTGGCAATATTTCCAAACAAAATTTTTGGAGGCACTTTTCCAGATTATTTTTAATGTGCATTCAGAAGATTGAATCAAGATAGTATATTATACATTACACAGAAAATCAAAAGAAATATCATAGTAAGCCTGTAAATATATGAAAAACTATAATCTGTCAAAGAAAGGCAAATAGTGATATGCCATTTGGGAAAAAAATAAGAAATGTCATTGCTCAAATGTTAGGAAGCATTTATTAAGACAGATACTCTAATATTACTTCTGTTTATGTAAAGGGATTTATGTTTTGGTATGGAAAAAATTCAGAAATATTTATCAAGAATTAAAAATTATTAGTTCATAGTGATTCTTGTGTGATAAAACTAGTAGTCTTACTTTTTAATAGAAGGAAAAAGTTAAGCAATGTGCAAGTAGTTAAATAAAAAGTAAAGGCATAGGAAAGTTATGTGTAGCCTTTAGACATATTTAATAATATGGGGAAATAACCCCAAAATTTTAATTGGACATATTTCTTAGGAAGTGGGGAAAAGCCAACGTGCTAAGTTTTTCAATTTAGGATGATGCAAAGTATATTTAATTCTGGTCTTTTATAATTAGAAAATATACCAAAATGGTTTTTTAAGAAATCGTAGTTTTATCAAACATCTTTTTTTTCTCCTTTATATTATTTTATGGTCTCATATTTTCTAGACAAGTACTTTAATAATGAGCCTCTGACCTTTTGGTTTTTAATTTTCTATAATGATCAGAGAAAAGAATGATGAAGTACTCAGAATCACAACATGACACATTTTTGTTATCTAAACCTGAAAATCAAAATGGTTTTCATACTCTGAAAAATTAGATAAATAAAACACCATTTTAAATCTGATGTTTCTTAAGAGCTGAAACTCAAACCTGGGACTTCTGTGCCGTGCATTTTTATTCTACCTCTTAAATATTTTCCCCCTTTAACTATGATATGAAATATGCAAGAGCATTTTGGGGACAAATCTAGGCTTTGATTTAATTGATGCTCCAGGAACATTATTTTTTTTAAGAGTTAGTCCACTAATAAGCTTGCCCATTTCTCATATATTATTAGAGAGTTTTCAGAGAAAGGAAGTCCTTTGCTCTGTAACTGACTTTCACTAATTTTCCTCCCCTCTACTTAGTAAATTAACTCTGGAATTTTTCCTTTTTACTGATTTTTGCCTCTTCTATTTTATTCATAGTTCTGTATTGAAAATAAACATGAACTTACCCATGACTCCACATCCTTGGCATCTGTCCTTTATAGAGCTTATGCTTTGCCATCCAAGTTAATTAGTATGTCAAGGCTTAAATTTGGTGGGTGAAAGTGATGTGGGGAGGCAAATGTAAGTCTTTAGGAACCCAAGCTCCCTGAGGGATTCAAGTGAAGAGAGGACTCCATTTCTTATTATAGCATCGCAAAATGACAGAAGGAATTACAGGTGTGAAATTACAGAGTATCAGTACGTAATTTGGAATCCTTTACCTGGAAGAGCATTTACTCATCAATTACACAATAACATAGTAGCAGAGGTGCCTTTGTATATTGAGAGTAGGTTGATGTCATATGTTTTTCTGAGTGCCCCTTTCTAAGGACTGTACCAAGCATAGTGGCAGCAAGATAGACTTGGCAGAACACACATGACTTCAAGACCTGAGCAGGTGGATGGCTTGACATGATTCCCCTGGGTGCAATGAATTTTTTTTTTCTGTGTACAGAAACTCAGTGAGAAATTGGCATTCCAAAGAAATCATGTTATAAAATATAGGAGCCTATAAACTTTTTTCCATCCTTTTCGCATTATAGAAATGTTGGATGGAGCAGATTTGGTCACTGTTTAATGACCATAGCACTAAACTTTCTTCTCAGATATGGGTTCTGCTTTCTTTGCAAAAGTGTAGGCATGCTTTATACTTTAAAAAGACATAACTTACCACCATTTGTGCAGTGCTTGTGCCATTGTTTTGAGACAGTTTGGTCTTAGCATAGAGAAAAATCCTCCTACTTCTTCCCTGAAGTTCTTACTCTTACCTGCCTGAATCTGGCAGAAATTTCTGCATTTTCCCTATACTTCTGAGGATACATATGTAGTTACATGAAGGTGCTGTCTATACAGGTACTGATTGAATTTTGGAATATTTTATGGGTTTACTATACCTCAGATATTATACATTATATTGATAAAATTATTTAATGTCACATATCCATGGTGTTTACTATTAATACTTCATTTTACAGGCAAGTTTCTTATGGTTTGGAGAGGTAATTTTGTCAAACAAGGTCACTTAGTGACTAAGTTGTACATCCATGCAGTCTGGTCTCACAGCACAAAGTCCCAGCCAGGATACTGCTAACATCTTGCTTTGCATCTTGTCTTCTTAAAGGAGTACATTTAAGAGTATCAAAGCACCTTGCTTAGAAATGACTAAAGGACAAACAGCACAATGGAAAAAAGGACAGAGGGCTTGAACAGATAGTTCTCCAAAGATACACAAATGGCCAAGAGGCACAGGAGAAGATGCTCCACGTCATGAGTCATTCAGGGAACACAGTGAATGATACAGTGAAGAACCACCACTCATTTGCCAGGATGGCTTTAATCACAAAAACTGGGAACAAAGTGCTGCAAGGCCATGGGAAATTGGAATCCTTACACATTGTTGATAGGAGTATAAAATGGCACAGCCACTGTGGAAAACTGTTTCTTATAAAGTTAGCCATAGAGTTATCATATGACCCAGGAATTCCGTATCAGTTATCTACCCAAAAGAATTGAAAATCAGTACATAAGTAAATACACATATATGTATGTTCGTAGCAACACTAATTTAGAATAGTCAAAAGGTAGAAGCTGCCTAGATATTCATTAGTAGATGACTGGATAATCTAGTTGTGATAATCCAATGGAGTATTTTTCAGCCATAAAAAGGAGTGAAGTACTGATATATGCTACTACATGGATGAACCTTAAGTACCTTATACTAAGTAAAATAAACCAGGCACAAAAGATCATGTTGCATGATTCCATTTATATGAAATATTCAAAATAGATAACTCAATAGAGACAATACAAATTGATGGTTGTCATGGTTGTGGGAAGGGAGCATGGGGAGCAACTGCTTATGGGTGTAGGTTTCCCTTCTGTAATGATGGAATGTTTTGGAACTAGAGTAGGTTAGTGGTTGAACAATATTGTGAATGCTCTAAGTGCTGTTCAATTATTCTTTTAAAAATGGTTTGTTTTATGTGAATTTCACCTCAGAAAAAAAATAGAATGCCCAAGATATCCCATGTCAACTAACCCATCAATAGTAGCTTTTATGAAGTACACACTCACATGTTTTAGTATAAATAGCAAGTTAAACACAGTCACCAGCAAACATTACCTTGAGTACTTAACATGTTCAGAGAACCATGACTTATATGTTTTCCAAACTCTAGGAACTAGCCACCTCCATAAGTGAACAGGATACAGGCGAAATATGAAGCCTCTGTTGATTGAACAGACACTCAGTAAATAGAGGGCTTGTATTTTGGGTAAGCCAAGGGATAAAATGCCTTTTCACACAGTCCTCAGAAGGGAGTTCCCAGACCTACATGCCTGTTCAGGCAGTGTGACATTACCCTCCCTCTAATTAGGGTAATTTCAGTCATGCATACTGGAACAAATGATTCAGCTGAGATAAATGCTTCTGAACGAACCCTATAGAAATATGTTCCTTTTTCTTCAGAAATGTGAAGAAAACACACCAGTATGTGGCCCTGTGCAACCTGTGCCCAGGAGATTCTCCAGTTCAATAAAATCCTTTGATGTTCTAAGTTGCCCAGAAAGATGCTTTTAAATGTACCCTGTATGCATCTCCATGGCATGCCTGAGGAGTTACAGAAAATAGAACTCTGATAAAAGGAAAACTCAGGCACAGTGAGATGACACAGCTATCCTGGAATCAGGTGTGGCTTACAGAGGATGACCTGCTTTGCCCTGCATTCTTCACCTCTGCTGTTCAGATGTGCACATTCACTTCCATGGTCCTTTTAGGTTTCTGAAGCTGTTGATTTAGTGAGATCTTCTTTTCCGGATTTCCTTTCCAGGCTTAGAGTGTTAAATGGAAGTATTAACTTAAAATGTGTGAATGACTGTGTTACTCAAGATTTTCTTCCTTCCCCTTCCCTCCTCTTGTCCTGCCTTCCTTCCTCTCTCCTTCCCTTCCATCTCCCTGATGGCACCCCGGGCCTCATGCATGGCAGACAAACACTATACCACGGAGCCATGACTGTCAGCCCTGCAAGTATTTTTTATTGCTTAGTCCTACAAATTTTATATATTCCTTTTTAATTAAATTTAACACACAAATATAAGCTACTTTCTCTGGTTCCTGATGCCCATTCACTTTTGCCAGTTGTCAATTAACATAACCTAAATGAACCTGAAAAACCTGTAACCAATATCTGGAGGCCTGTTCAATTGCAGTGAATCTTGCCTGTAAGTTTTCTTGGTCCCAGGCCATGAGGGAGAAGATTCTTTCAACTCTTAATCATCTGCTTTCCCCCACTGTCACCCATGAAATTATTAGCATTTTTCTCCCTTCTTTCAGTCTCCTGTGGAAAAGATGCCTCTTGCTTTCTAGATTCCACTTTTTTTTTCTTTCATGGGCCTCACTCCATCTGTTAATGTATCTATTCTCCTTTATTTTCACTTTTAGCCCTTAAATTCAGTGAAGGCTCATCTGTCTTAAGAAGGAAGAAAGGGAAAGTGGGAGGAAATGCCTCTCTCCGTCTTTTCTCTGCTTATCTTTGAATTGGACTCTCCTTTCACAATTAAAACTGAAATTGTCTGCACTCTGAGTCTTCACGTCCTTCTCATCACCTGTGTGCTGCAGCCTGGCATTGAAGTTCATAACTCAGTTGCAGCTGCTCGAGCTGAGATCACCAATAGTCTCCACGTTGCTAAGTCCAGTATTCAGTCATCTATGTATTTGACCTCATAGCAGTGTGTATCCTCTGAACAAAACTACTCTCCCAAAGCACTTCAGGGATGCCAGCTGTCCTGGTTTTCTTCTTGTACCACCATCTCCATGTCTCTGGGCTCCTTTCTCACTTCCTTTGTTCTTTACACATTCTGCCGCAGTCTGGCTGGGCACAAAATCACGAGCCACTCAAGCAGGAACAAAGTTTATTTTTTGAAACTGCCGCCAATGTCCAGTACCGCCCGGGAAGATTTTTTTTCATCCACGCGGCCTCCTCCCGGACCGCAGAGAGAGCTCCTCCCCCGGAACTCCCTCCTACTGTACTTCCCCAACCAATGGGAACTCTCCAGGAGTCCGTAGCCGGCCTAGGTGAACAGCAGGAGTCCAATATCCATATGAATGCAAATCTTAACATAATCATATCATCTCAATGGCTAGCTGGCGTCACCTTTCGACCAAAAATGCCATGCGTCATATACTTGGCTCTTAGCAACATTCCTTATGGGTTGCCTTATAAGTCTAGTAGCTTCATTTACCATCTATATGTAGCTGACTCTCAAACTCAGCCTGCCCCCTTAATTACCATTGCAGACCCCCTATAGCTAGCACAGAGTCTGGTCCATGGCATAAGTCTTTGTTAAGTGAGTGAAATGCATTAACAGATAGGTTTTTCTAATAGTTCTGATAATTTTTTTTTTTAATTTGTCACTCTTCACATGAAACAGACTCTATGTGAGCAGAATTTTGTTCAAGGACCTGGGCCTGGTGCATGATAGGTACTCATTCAATGTGAACAAATAAATGTCTTGGCTACCTGGGAAGACCCTGGCCCCAGAAAGAGTTATTCTCTGAGTCTGGCTTCCTCAGTTGTTAACTTTCCCCCATACATGTACGCTTCTTGTGGAAGTGATCCAGATATCACTGAGAATGACAGCTGTTGAGTTCTTCTCTCACCCCAATTCTACCAACTTTGCTACTCCCTGTGTTAAGTAGAAATTTAGAAACTTTGACCCTTCTAGGAAACTGCCTGACTTTCCTTACTTCTCCTTGCCTTCCCTGTCCTTGTAGTCCTGAGGGGAAGAGAAAGAAATTAAGCATGAAAGACTTGGCTTGGAGTGGGGAGGGTTCTGGTGGCTTTGATCTTTAAGGTGCCCCCCCCACACACACACACCTCATGAGAGCAATTTTATTTTTACACATCTCCTTTTCTCTCAGCTGGGGTCACACTTCAACCCTTTTCAAAGGGGTCTATTGGGAGAATCAAGCTCAACACTCTGTGCACATTTAAATTTGTGAGTTGACTCTGCTAGAGGGTGGGGTGAAAGAGGACACCCAGAAGAGAACTTGAACTAAACTCCAAGTAGTGCCTTCTCTCCTCTGAGAATTCCTTTTACTATTGAGGGTCTCTTCTTTCCATCTCTGAGTATCTGGATTTCCATTCGTGGAGCTTCTAATTTTCCTCAGACCCTCTCCCAAATCTCTCGTGCACCAGGGTCTTAAAGGTGATTGTGATCTCTTTTGCTACACATGGGGAACACACTCAGTTGTACATAGGGGACCTGATAGCATCCAGGTCTCAAAAGTATTGTCCTCCTATCTCTTATTGATTTCCTGTTTCTCTTTTAATTGCACTTGTTCCTTTTATGAAGTGACAGCAGCTAAAGTTATTTATCAAGATGCTTACATGTTCCCTTTTAAAGAGCATTGAAATTAATAAACATGGAACATAGAAACCTAATCTGAATTTGTGTTTTTATTGAGAGCAGTCTAATTAAATAAACACAGACTCAAGAAAAAAATTAACTACTATATCTGTTTCCTAGTCTAGTAGTCTTAGTCCTGATTGCCTTTTTTTCCAAGTTTGGAGGGATACAGGTAGATGAAGATTAGAATGGCCTTGTAGTGAATATGTATAAGCCTATAAAATACATGTATAAATTGGTTAAAGAGCATTAAAATTTCTATTTCATGAATGCTCAGCAGTGTTGTAAAGACATGAACATATTGTCATATTTCAGCAAGCTGCAGCCTTACCACTTGATATGTTTAATTATTTTCAAGGTCATTTCTTTTTATAAAATCAAGACAAGCTGGAAAATGTCAAGCTGCCTACAAGTGTAGGATGAACTCCTGTTTTCATTATCATTTTATAGTCACATATAGTTGTTTGAGTTTCCTAGTTATAACCAGTCATTGTGTGTAAGAGTCACAATAATTTACAGTATTAGAAACATGGCATCCATTATCTTTCCAACCATTAATATTCCAAGGATCCTTTTAAGGGAAAGAATTGCAAAAAATAATTGATGTGTTCTGGGAGTATGAATATTTAAAGCTTCAAGTTAACAATACAGATGAAGGTGGTTGTGTAATAGACAGCTACAATAATGTAATTGAGGCATATAGCTGAAAGGATTATGTGCTTAGCCCCTAAACCACTTAGGATATGTATTAAATAATCTGGGACTCTATGATTTCAGCTGAAAATAATTTTTCTTTCTGCTAAGCAAATATCTAGTAATATAACATTCAGAATTATTGTGTAGGTATATAGTACAGTCCATTTTCTGTTACAGTTGTCCTGATGTACCAGTAATCTCTGTATATCTGGAAAAACCCTCACATTTTATCATGCTTGGGGGTTTGAGATGATTCTTGGTTAGGCATCATAACCAAGAGATCAGAACTCAAGTCTCAGATTTTTGCAGCCATCAGCTATTAGGAAGTGCTAGTTATTTTGTAATTTGTTCCTATTACATTCTCTCATAATTCCCTGTCATTTTCATCATAAGACCCTTAGCATAATTGTGATTATTTGAATATTATTCATTGGTTTAACTCCTCTAGGGTAAATACCTTTACCCTAGAAATGCTGGTTTTGCTCCCTACCATATCCCACAGATTTCTCAGTGATGTGAAATTTGAATTAACGCACACCCACGCACACAAATAAGCATCCATATAAATTGGAAATAAGACTGTAAAATGATTCAACAGCATTCATATCTATTTTGTTAGTTTAAAAACTATTGGCAGAGCTGGGGTTGTGGCTCGGCAGTAGAGCACTTGCTTAGCACATGTGAGGCCCTGGGTTCGATCCTCAGCACCACATAAGAATAAATAAATAAAATAAATGTATTGTGTCCAACTACAACTAAAAAATAAATATTAAAAAAAAACACAGTGGCAGTAGGGGATTCAGGATTCATTGACTGCAGTCTTTGGAAATTCTTCTCTCTATGGCTTCCACCTAGGCTCTCAAATTCCATTTGTCACCTCTGCCTGGTTCTCACAGGCTTATTTTCCCAGACTCTCCCTTCACCTTGCCTCATGTGCTTCTTCTCATTAGCTTAACCTAGTTCTGGAATGTTCTTTGGTGGTACTTGAAGGTAATACTCTTTCTTCACTTAGTCACCATGACAACATTGGCTCTTTAATTGATGGTTGTTACTGTGTAGCATTGTTTCTGTCTCACTATAGACACATTGCTTCCACTGATTTAGCTCGCCCATTAGTTCCTCTGGCCAATTCACGAAGTCAGCTCATTAGTTTGTCCAGCCAGGTTCACTTCAACATGGTTCAATTTCACTTACCACACTGGGAACTCATGGCTTTACCACGCTGTTCCTCGAAACTCCCCAAGCTCCTTCAGTGTGCACACAACCTGTTTCCTCTGTTTGCACTTCTCATCTTTACACTCCTGTAACTTACACACATGCAAGTGCTGCTGTGTGGCACATTCCTATTTCCAAAGGCACCCATCTTAATTCACATGCACAAACTCTGGTGGCAAGCTTCCTCTCCTTGACTCCTAATAGGTTAGGTTCTCCCACTAAACTGTTACATTCTCTCGTAATTCCCTGTAATTTTCATCATAAGACCCTTAGCATAATTGTGATTATTTGAATATTATTCATTGGTTTAACTCCTCTAGGGTAAAGATAATGCTGGTTTTGCTCCCTACCATATCCCTAGGACTTAGTACCATGTATCACCTTTAAGAAGCTCAGGATACAGATTTGTGGAATGGAAAAAATTACCAATGTATTCCAAGTAGCATTTTATTTTTGGTTTGAAGACTGCTGTTGGCTTAACTTGAAAAGAGTAATATGAGGGTCTGGATAGGAGTCAAAAGAACCAGAAATATGCATCGAAAGCAAAAGTAGGATTTGGGAATGTTATATTATTATTATTATTCTTTGGTCCTGGGAATTGAATGCAGGGGCTTTTCCACTGAGCTACATCCCCACACCTTTGTTTTGCGATAGGATTTCACGAAGTTGCGTAGAGTCTCTGAGTTGCTGAAGCTGGCCTCAAACCTGTGATCCTCCTGCCTTAGCCTCCTGAGTTTCTGGGATTATAGCATGCATAGTTTGGGAATTTATTTTCTTGCTTGTAATTTGAAATATACTTTTCTTTGGCATAACTTTATTAGACTATCTTTTTAGTGTTGAGGAAAAAAGTTTTAAGATTGTGCCTTTGACAAGAATCTATTGAACAACTACTTTGTTGCAGGCATAGTGCTAGGCTCTGAAGATACATCTATTGGGGGAGATAGAAAAGCAAATTAATGGTTAGTATGTTAGTTTGTTTTCTTGGTACTTTAATGAAGTACCTGAAGAAGGCTACTTTATAAATAAAAGAAGTTTATTTAGCTCACAGTTTGGGATGTTGAAGGGCATGGTGCTGTCATTGACTCAGCTGTGCTGAGGCCCTTTTTGGCTGACTTCAAGGCCATGGTAGTGGTGAGGGAGGGAGGGAGGGAGGGAGAGAGAGAGAGAGAGAGAGAGCGAGCGAGCGAGCTCATATCTCACTCTGGGAGACCAGTATTCCCTTACCAGGGCAATGCCCCAGTAACCTAAGGACCTCTAGCTAGGCCACCTCGTAAAGTTCCCACTATGAACATCACCACACTGACAGCCAGACTCCTGCCACATGAACTTTGCAGGGATGAACAAAATCCAAACCCTAACAATTATAATGCAGCAGGAATGTCAGTGTGGAGGTGTGCACAGGTGTCGGGAGCCTACGAGAGGTCATCTGAATCAGAACTGCAGGCGGAGGAAACCTTCCTAGAGGAAGTGATGCCTCAATTGCTTGTGGAAGGACTCATAGAAGATATTGTCATGAAAATGGAGTCAGCATGGAAGAATGGGCTCTTGTAATGGAGGGAATGACACATGTGGAGACAGAGGAGACCGGAACAGCGTGGCAATCAGTAGAAACTGCAAGTTGATCTGTCTTACTGGTCCTCCGGGGACATAGTAAGAGGCACAAGGTGACAGTGGAGCACAGGTGGGGATCAGTCAGAAGTGCTTTAATACAAAATTAAATGAGTTTGAAGTCCAGACGGAAAGCCACAGGGCCTCTGAGAAGAAACCTCTTGGGGAAAATAGAACTTTTTGACTTCAGTGAAAACAGCCTGTCATACTTGGCAGCATGCATTGAACTCCAGCAGGCGCTTCACCATGCTTTGGACTCTGCGTTGAGGTGCTGGGTGTGGATGGTGGCAGAGGATGAGGGGACTGAATGAGGTTCACCTGAAGCAATTGCTAGATCACTGGGCTCATCCTCTGTTAGTGCCTTGGGCCCTCAGTCAGCATGTGGGGTAGTGATGTCCAGGTTGAGCTGAGTAGTGAACAGGCCCACCTCCCCCCCCCCCTCCAGCCCTGGAAAGTGCAGAGGAGCTCTGCCAGGCCTCGCAGCCTTCTTTTAGACTCACCATCTTATTTCAGTCTTCCCAGATTTTTAAATACGGGCTTGTCCTGCATGTGATCTAGAAGCATTTCCCCAGTGCCCGCCCAGAAGGCTTGCTCCCTGTTGCCTCTTCTCCAGCGTGAGCGCTCAGGACAAGTTCTGTGTCAGGGAGTTGGTGATAGTGTTGCCAGTCATGCAGCAGTCAGGAGAGATTGTGTGAGGTTAGGCAACAGCAATCTTCATAGTTCCCTGCCTTTCTCCATTTTCCTAGACCTCTTTATTCTCAGATTCCTCAGGAAACTCAATTACCTTTCCTTCATTATACAGAGCAATTTAACTCTCAAGCATCCTTAGGCTCTGGGCCCACCTTTGCAAATTCAGAAACTCATTAATGTTTCAGAACTGGGCAGGAGCTTTGAAATTTGAGCCTTGTATTTTCTCCCTCCCCAGGTACCTCAGAGTAAGAGGCACAATATAGATATTTATTTTTCCACTCATTTTTATTTTCACATCCCCAAACCTGAGCAGCAAGAGCAGATTCATTCAGTTTCAGTTTTATGAATTCTTTTTTTCCCATACCTCTTATGTAGGTAAAGGGACACATGGCAGTTCTGGTATCTAGATCTTCCAAATACATGAAATGTTAGAACAAATAAAGGCATGCTTCTCATAAATGTGAGTGAATAGAACAGTACCAATAACCAGAATGGGTTTGGAAGAATGCATTCTGTCAGGTCAGTACTCACAGGCATAATGTTAAAGCAGGGGTATGAGGAAGCAGAGGACTGGTTACAAACATGAACTCGGGAGCCAGATAAACCTGGGTTATACTTGTGTTTCCTGCTAGTCCTAATTTTATGAATTGGTGAGTCACTTAACCTTGAAGTTTGCTTCCTTTTTGTAAAATAAAGGCAATACCTACTCCATGTGGTTGTGGGAGATTGAAATGAGGTGACCTTGTTCCTGCATTTACCACAGCTAGCCTCAATGCCTATGACTCTCCTTCCACTGAAGGATTCCTGGGCTGTGCTCTCCTGGGTCTTTTACAGTCTTGTCATCTGGTTTACAAGCCAAACCTGTTGTGATATCAGGGGGTTGGCACTTGATATTGACGTGCCTAGGACACTTCCATAACCTGCTCATCATAGACTAGTATCCATTCATGCTCTCCTCTTATAAACAATTTTTTAAAAAAGGCTTATGCCAATTAAAATCATGAAGCTTTCTGCTGTAGTTTCTATCTTAAATATTCTCTCCACAAGGCCTATGTGGTAAAGGCTTGGACAGCAGCTTTGTACTTTTAGGAGGTGGTGGAACCTTTAAGAGTTGGGGCCTATTGGGAGGAGGTCAGGTCATTGGGGGTGTGTTCTTGAAAGGGATTATGGTATCTTGACTTCTTCCTCTCTCTCTTTCACTCCCAGCCATGAGGTGAGTAGCTTTCTGTCCCCTGAGTTCCCTTTATGATGTTGTGTCTTCTCAGGTCCAAAACAATGGGGCCGATTGATCATGAACCAAAACTTCTGAAACCATGAGTCAAAATAAATATTTTCTATTTATAAGTATCATTTCAGATATTTGTTACAGAAACAGAAAACTAATATGCTTTCCAATATTTGCTGTAGTTGTGGGATGGTGTTTAGAGTACATATAATGAAGGTTTATGGGCAAGGCTTCTGGGAAAGTTGCTGTTTCCTGATCTTGAGGCTAGCTGAGAAGAGCCCTACCTGTAGGCAAAGCATTTCATTTGTTATTCTGTTGTAAGTAACTGAATTGAATTCTGTCACACATGGTTTTCTAAACTCCACCTTTTCCTTTTTTTTTTTTTTAAATGTCTGGCTTCTCCATTCAGAACTCGTCTGAAGTGTCATCTCGTCTAGTGTTGCTCTTCTTCTGCAATCCTGTGATATCATTATTTTATTGCTACCACATCATTAACATTATCTGAAATTATCTTTCTTATTTATTCACTTCTTTTAATGCTATGTGTACCTGTCCCTCTAGAGTTAAGCTCTACGAGAATAAGAAGTGTTTTTTGCTCTTTCTACTCTGTGAATTGTGTCTAATATAAAGAGGTGCTCTGTAACGATTTCTTAAATTAATATAAAATATATTACCTAGATTAAAGAGGGACTTTTACAATTTAGCACAAAATTTATTGGGGAAAGGAAAAATAAAGTGATATTTATGGTGTTGGACAGGTTGTATATTTCTATATTCTGTGCTTGAGTATATGTTTATGTATAAGTATAATTCAAATCAATAAACTGAGCACTTATGTGCCATGAATTCTAATCACTTTCTGCCTTTTAAATAGTTTTCAATAAACTGTTTGTATTAAAAAACAGATATAGCTGGAGTTGTGGCTCAGTGGTAGAGTGCTTGCCTAGCATGTAGGAGACGCTGGGTTCAATCCTCAGCACCACGTAAGAACAAACAAACATATAAAATAAAGATTAAAAAAAAAAACAGATATAAAGGCTGGCATTTAGGTCAGCGGTAAAGCTTGGGGTTGGCATGTGAAGACCCTGAATTCAGTCTCTACCAATAAAAAGCAAAACAGGTATGAAGCCTACAGAAAAATAAGAGAGGAAATTTGCTTTACTTCTTAACTGTTGTGTATTTATTTATTCAAAATTATTCAAAATGAAACTTGAAACAGGTGGTAAACTTTCAAATAGAACTGCAGTTTGTCACTCTAGAAATGCTCTGTGTCTTACATTTCTCAATGGATTCATGTCACAACGTGCTATTTTACATGTCAAGATGGTCTTCTCTTGCTGTGCATTTCAAAGGATGGCAGTAAGTAGAATGAAATTTTAGTGTGAGACACATCAATTACAAACCAACAGAGCTGTTTCATTTTTCACTAACAGTGGAGAAAAAGAGTTGGAAGAATAATGAGTCTATTTTTACCTTAAAGTAGCAGCATTCAGGATAAGATGTCTTAACTTGGAAATCTGTCACACCCTTGACTGCTGACCAGTGCAGGTTTTAATTATTCATTCTGAAACCGGTGCTTTTATGGCCAGTGCTCTGAACTCTTGACTTATTTAAAGGTCTGTTTAACTCTTGGTTTGCACCTGCAACTGTCCCTTTAATCTGCCATGCATAACTGGAGGAGAATGGTCCATTAGCTAGAATAATGTAAGTGCCTTATCTTCCTGCAGTCTTCAATCTATAGGGATGCCACAAACAACATATTTCTTTATAAGGCTCACCTTTTGTCTCAACCATGTGTCCAGATCCCTAGTTCAGTAATCTGAAGCTTGTGGTTCTGTGATGCTTAAGAATTTAGAAACCCCATAATATATAACCTGGTTTATGGATTTTCAAAACAGTTCCACTAGGGGTTTTTATTCTTGCGCCAGTCTCTTATGTAATTAACCACAACAGATTGGAGCAGACCCTCAGAAGGAAGTGAACCTGTGAAATGAAGACAGAGTTTATTATTGTGGCAAGAGAGGATGCCATTCCTTTAGGACGGGCTACAGGTGACGCTACCATGGATATAGAGTAATATTAATATTAAAATAGGCCTTTCACATCTAACAAAGAACATGATTAAAAGGGACAGCTTGAGAGAGAGAATGTCTGTTAGCTTCTCTTTCCTTGATCTACACACAAAGTCTGACTGAATAAGAACCTGTCTTTGAAGAACATGAGTTCAAACACACACACATACCAAAAAAAAAGGTGCTCTCTCTTAAACCAGAAAGTAAAGTGGGTCCTGGGGCAAGTCGGCCTTTTGTCTATTGTTTGCCTTTGGGTGAGTCACTGCCTTGGTTTTATAATCTGTAAGCAGTTGGTAGTCTGAACCTCCTGAAGAACACTTCAGATAACTCCAAAGCATAAGCTGCAAACAGGGAAAAAGTAGAGGCAGGCAGGGGACACCATGGGAGAATGGGCAGCAATGCAGTGGTACCCCGATAGCTCTTGTCCTTTATCCTACACTGTGTCATTCCTCGGGCTTATTGATACAAACTCCAAATAGAAAGCCCCTGCGATTCCAAACAGATGTAAGGTAAAAGTTTGACTTTTGCATGGCCTGCAGGTGAGCTTTTCTTCTTCTTCTTTTTAAAAAAATCATTAATTTATTTGGTGCTGAGGATCGAACCCAGTGCCTCACGCATGCGAGGCAAACACTCAATCATTGAGCTACAGCCCCAGCCACTGAACTTTTCTTCTTTGCCTTCATATTTCTTAGGATTCCTTTATTCCTCAATGGGACCACATTGACTTGTTTGTTCAAAAGAGACACCTGAGTCGTTCTTATGTGTCATCCATTTCCATCATCTAATCAGCTACTAAATATGGTTTGTTCCACCTTTTTTACCTGCTACATGTCAAGTGTCCCTTACTGAAATGCTTGAGGCCAACAGTGTTTCAGATCTTAGAATTTTGGGGGTTTGGGAATAATTGCATCGATTTTACTTTTTGAGCATCTCTAATCTCCAAATCATCCAAAATCCAGGCTCATTACATATTTTGGATTTTCAGATTGAGGGTTCTCATCCTGTACTTTGTTTTCAATGTAGCACATTCCTGTTTTATCTTCAAATTCAGCTGAAACATGACCTCTTTGAGGGAAGCCTTCTTGGACTCTGTTTCTCAGTCTGATTCAGGTTCCCGCATTCTTTGCTCTCCCGATATCTCCTGGGTATTTTAGCAAACAGCATGTTCTGCATGCATTAATTTGGTTTCCTCCACTAAACTCTAAGCTTCTTTGTGTTTGTATTTGGTTTTATTTCTCTTAACATTTGGCACACACCTCACCAGAGATAGGCATTTAATGTTTTTTAGAAAGACCAAAGAGGTAGGTTTTTTGTTGTTAACATTGGATCACAGTTATAACTACCAAATAATTTAGATTTACAAGCTTTAGAGTACTGTATTTCACCACATAATCATTGCCACCTCATTATTGTATTTTCGTGAATATTCCCTGCATCCTAATCTTGTACCAAAGACAGTTTAGTAATAAATGATATTTAAGTAATACTGGCACATTTTAAAAAGTTTTACATAATGGTTTTACTCACCTTTTTGCAAAAAAAAAAAAAATGGTGTAAAATCTACGACAATTATGTGGTGAAATACAATATTGGCAACCAGTAGTTTCTTTAGAACTCAAAACTCTTTGCAGTGGTACATGCCTGTAATCCCAGTGGCTCAGGATGTTGAGGCAAGAAGATCCCAAGTTCAAAACTAGTGAGTCTCAGCAATGTAGTGAGTCCCTAAGCAACTTAGTGAGACCCTGTCTCAAAATAAAATATAAAAAGTGCTGGGGATGTGGCTCAGTGGTTGAGCACTCCTGGGTTCAATCCCCAATACCAAAAAATAAAAAATAAATTAAAAAAATAAAAACTAGAAAAAAAACCCAAAAATTTCACATGGTGGTTAAATTACTTGTCTCTTTCCTCATCAACAGTATCCCAGCGAGAATATTTTAAAAATCTTTATGTTGTTTTTTTCTCTTTTGTTACCTATTTCTGAGAGCTCTGGGACAAAGTACTCTGATAGAAGGATATTAGCTGCATTTACTTGCACTGATGAATAGGCACAACAGATGCTCTTTACGTTGAAACATTGGTAACTACATCAGTTCTGTGAAGTTAAAAGTCAAAGCAAAAATAAGTTTAAAAAATTCTGTCCTTGGCCCATAGTTCAAGATAAATGGTTCTTGATATGTTGTAGTTTTTCATGCTGACTCTGAGCATCTTTTGGGCAGGAAGTAGATCCTGTTCAGTTTTATATTGCTAGAGTTTAGCATCATAAATGTTTTGAAAGATGAACCAATAGCAAATACTTCTCAACTTTATTTGATAATCAGACTATTTGGTTTGGTAACTTTATATTGTAAAGACAGTTTTTGACTGCAGTAGAGCAAAGCTGGTTGGTCTTGAAATTTTATATTTTTCTTTGCTCAAAGTACATATAAATCGGGCTGAAGTTGTGGCTTAGTGGTGGAGCACTTGCCTGGCATGTGTGGGGCCCTGGGTTCAATCCTCAGCACCACATATAATTAATTAATTAATTAATTAATTAATTAATTAATTAAAAAATCCATTGACAACTAAAAAATGTTTTTTAAAAAAGTACATATAAATTATCAGTGTACTGTTTGTATTGAGCTGTTAATTTAATTTTTTTAAAATTAAAGAGATAAAAATTATCTGCTTCATATTAATTGGATCCTGAAAGAGTGAGAATTTTCTGTGGAGCAAAACCCTAAGATCAACCTGTAAGTTTTTTTTCTTTTAAGGTAAACCACAATAATTGCCAGTACTGTTAATATTGCTCAGTAAATATTTCAAGTTCTTTCGCTGTGTTCATCAGGCATGGCTTATTTTGGGTAAGGGGGTTTGGAGGGAAGAAAAATAATTCATTAATTCATTTTGCTAGTTTATTGTACTTTTTGTTTTGATAGTAACTTCATTTGTCCAATACATTGTCATTATAATAAATTAAGCATAGGAACAATAAACCAAGAGCTCTTTCTTTGTTGTTGTGCTTCTTAGTGCAAAATTTGTAGAGCTTTCACAGTTCAGGAAATTTTCCTATATAACTACTTTGAAAATTACAAAGTATTACTTTCCTGTTGTCTTTAAAGGAAAGGAGAGAACACTAGGGTATGAGCGATTATTAAAAGGAGCTAGGAAGGCTGGCTATTGATTTCAGTTTCTAAGATCATTATAACATCTCTGATGAAGCTGTGTGTAGTGTGCCGTGAGCAGGGGTGAGCTTTGAAGACTTCAGTCTTGAATCATTTTATGAGTATAAATGGATTTTGCATTGCAGCAAATTACTCACCCTGGAGTAGTAGCAGTCAGAAACTTGGTTGTTTCATATCTCATTTGCTGATGAAGTCATTTTAACTTTTTCAGTTGTTAGTGGAGATACAAATCAGAATGAAGGCTTTGGAACAACCCAGTATTTCTGTTGATTGAATCAGAGAATATAGGCAAGGTACCATGTCAGATGCTAGATATAGAGAGCGAGCCACTCCAGGTTTTGCCTTTCATGAATTTGCAGACTAACAAAGTCCTAGAAATGCAGAGGAGAGAGTAATGTAGAGGAGAGTAAGCAAAAAAGAAATTCAAAATCTTGTGCACTTTGCATTTAAGAGGCCACTAGAAACCAAAGCAAGCATAGACTAACTGTTCAATGTTGTCACAATATGTATTATAAAAAGCTATAAGTTTGGGAATTAGAGATGATAGCAAGTCTAAAAATATTTTTTTTCTGGCAACATGGCTGTGAAGGGAGAAATTAAGTGTCATAGGTTGAAGAGAATGAGACTGAAAGATTTTGTTAAGATTTAGTAAGACCCTTCAACAGGACCTTAACACGAGGAGAAGTAGTGGGGCAAGAATGAGGCTGCAGATAAGGAAGCAGAGACTGTGGTTGCTGGAGCAAGATTCATGAAGGAGCTGCGCACAAGGAAACAGATTATCTTTAGGACAAGGACAGTTCCAAGTGAACAGTGGATTCTGTGAGGAGTTTATTAAAACTTTTTGGCCCATGCCTCCCCCCAGGTGGGACTCATTGGCAGACTTCACACAGGGTAGGCGTACTGGGGACAACTCGAAAGGGGTAGAGAAGACCTATTAGTAGTGAACTATATAGTTCAAATTTTTTAAAGTCACTTTACATATGAAAGGGCTTGGCAGCCATGAGAGTCAAGGCCTCACTCAACAGCAATTGAAGAAATAGAAGAAAATTTTAAAATTGGTTTCTTTAGTAATCTCAGTATGATTCAAAAAAGTATCGATGGCAATATTAAAGCAAAAGTAGACAACTACGAATAAAGAACATTAATGAGTTTGTTCATTCCTTTACACAATCATGAAACTCTTAGAAAATTTGACCATGCATTACACAAAATAAAAATCTCAGTAACTACAGTGAAAAGAACCCAGAAATGTACAGTGAAAATATACCTCCACCCCAAATGTAACAACTTGTTAAAAAAATGCTTTCTACATAAGTCTGAAATATAACTGGATTGAACAGAAGAAGAAAGGGTGCATGTCCCTTGATCTTTGTAGAGAATTGGGTTTCAGATCATTTTAGGCAAGGCCAGTGATCTTGGGGTTTAGGCCTGCTATTTCTTTACGTCTTGGGGATAGCACTAGGAAGAGAAGCATGAACTGTAACCCATGCATCGTTCCCTCAGGATCCTTTATACACTTCAATATTGTTGAAGACACTAAAGATACATTTTATGGGGATTATATCTATCAGTCTTGAAAAATATTTTTAGTGGACACATATTTGCACATACATATTGAGAAAACGCATGTAATAAAATGAAATTGTTAATCTGCTCTTTAGAATGAAATTGTGTGAAATAAAAATGAAAATTTGTCTCATTCAGTGCCTAAAAATAGTAAGTGCTTAAAAAACATTATTAATAATGGAACTTAGGCCCTTGCACAGGCTAGGGAATTGCTCTACCACTAAGCTGCATCCTCAGCCCTCCTCCCTAGCACCACCAAAGGGTGGAAAAATTAAAGTTACTTGCTTCATTGCCCTAAGCAACAGAGCCAGGATTTTATACTACTTAGACTCAAATGTCATACTTTTTCTACTGTTATATCAGAAAAAGTGAGTTAGATTCACTGACCACCAGGAGCTCCATCTGTATTAGTGAGCTTTTTCTTGCTGTGGCAAAATGCCTGAAAAAATCAATTTAAAGAAAGGAAAGGGAAAGATCTATTGTGGTTTATAGTTTAGGAGATTTCACTCCAGGGTCAGCTGGCTCCATTGTTTTTAAGGTATATTATCTTGAGGCAGAAACATCATGGCAGAGGAAAGTTGCTCACCTAATGGTAGCTGGGAAGCAGAAAGAAGAAAGACCAGGGACAAGCATAGTCCTCAAGGAAATGCTCCCAAGGACTCACTCCCTTCAACTAGATCCCACCTCTTACAGTTTCTGCCACTTCCCAGTATTCAAATAGTCCATTCAGATTATGAGTCCATCAGTGGATTGATCCATTAATGAGGTTAGAGGCCTCATTACCTAATCACTTTTTCAAACCCCACCTCTGAACATTGCTGCACTAGGGACTAAGCTTTTGGGGGCCATTCTATATCTACCAAAGTACCATCCATTCTGCATATAAAAGGACATAATGACATAAGGAAAGGGGAAGGGAGACTTGTGGGACTGTGATGTTTTTCTCCACTCAAAAGAATATTTTATGAGTATTAACTTCTGTACCATATCATTTCAACCTAGAGCCAAACTTCTGTTTTTTTATTTTACTTTGTTTTTTAAAATTCGGATTTATTACATATGACATCAGAATTCATTACAATTCATATTACATATATAGAACACAATTTTTCATATCTCTGGTTGTATACAAAGTATATTCACACCATTCGTGTCTTCATACGTGTACTTTGGATAGTCACATCTATCACATTTCATCGTCATTTTTAACCCCATGCCCCCACCCTTCCCTCCCACCCCTTTGCCCTATCTATTTGTCTTTTCCTCCCATGCTCCCCTTCCCTACCCAACTATGAAACAGCTTGATGCTGGTTGTTGAATCATAATAATAGCCATTATTTATCAGGTGGTTAGTATGTGCCCAATACTGTTAAACACTTAATGAACTAGATTTCTTTTTAAAGTGATGTTTGTTTGAGATATAATTTCTATATGGTACAATTTACCCCATTTAGTTTTATAGTTATATGATTTTTGATAACACAAATATAAAAAATGAAAACATATATATACGGACATATAGTACTCCATCAAGATACAGAATTTGGGGCTGGGGATGTGGCTCAAGCAGTAGCGTGCTCGCCTGGCATGTGTGCGGCCCGGGTTCAATCCTCAGCACCACATACAAAGATGTTGTGTCTGCCGAAAACTGAAAAATAAATATTGAAATTCTCTCTCTCTCTCTCTGTCTCTTTCTTTAAAAAAAAAAAAGATACAGAATTTGTTACCTTGCTCTCCTTTACTTCTTTTTTTTAACAAACAGAGAAATTAATCTTAATATATTTTCGTTTAACCCAATGGATTGCCAATATAACTTGTAAATAAAATAATTGTTACTAAGATATTTCATGTTCATTTTCTTTTTTCTAGTAATTCTTTGGAATCTTATGTCTATTTAACACATAGCACATTTCAATTCAGACTAGACACATTTCAAATACTCAGTGGCCTCCTGTAACCAATGGCTGTCATATTGGCTCCTTTCTCCATCTTTCACCTTTTGGTGAGACATATGGTGTAGGCTGCATGATATGTCCCCTTGTTATGTGGTTTCTTGTTGAGTTCCATCAGAAAGGGACAACAAAGAGATGAACTTAGAATATACAAGAGTAAAATGAGGTGTTTTATTCCTCTCTATAAGACCCTGTTAGACTGTGAGTTGGTTTCTACATGCTTTTGGTGGGAATAACTTCAGTTAGGTCACCTTCTCCTACAAGTTTTTCATAATGGCTCTCTCTTATTTTACCTCCTACTTCTCCAAGTTTACAGAAGGAAAGGTGCTTCACAAAATTTGTTAGTTGCCCTCAAACTTGCCCTTACCTTTATGAATACCTTATTAAACAATTTTTACTCTTATTGATCTTTTTCATCCTTGAATCTTGAATAATGGATTTTAAATTATAAGAGAGTAAAATGTACCTCATCTCATATCACAGGCAATGTATATACACATACCAGATTAATTATATATTAAAATATAACATATAAAATGCTAAAATTTTTAAAGAATACATTTGTATACATTGTATAAATATAACATATAAAATGCTAAAACTTTTAAAGAATACATTTGTGAAGAGAAATGGAAAACAAAATAATATGAAGTAAACATAAAACTGAAATATTAGATGATATTGTGGTTAAAATTTTTATGTGTAAAAGTTTATCAAAAAGAGTTGCAAGAGACATGAATTGTATTACAGGTCATTTTTGTTTATTTTTGATATGTGGCTTGACTTGGTTTCTCCTTTGGTTGCCTTTTCCTTTATTGTAGTTCTTCCCTTTGCAGATTTTTTCATCATTGTTTTTAATTTCCTCCTCATGGAATATTTTGCCAAGAATGTTCTGTAGTGCAGGCTTTCTTGCTGTAAATTATTTTGGCTTTTGTTTATCATGGAAGGTTTTTATTTCCTTGTCAAATTTGAAGCTTAATTTTGCTGGATATGAGATTCTTGATTGGCATCCATTATCTTTTAGAGCTTGGTATATGTTGTTCTAGGATCTCTTAGCTTTGAGAGTCTGGGTTGAAAAATCTGCTGAGATCCAAATTGGTCTTCCCTAGTAGGTAATCTGATTTTTCTCTCTTGCAACCTTTAAAATTCTATCCTTATTCTGTATGCTAGTCATTTTCATTATAATGTATCTTGATGTAGATCTGTCGTAATTTTGTACATTCAATGTCCTATAGGCCTCTTGTATTTGATTTTCTAGTTCATTCTTCATGCTTAGGAAATTTTCTGCTACTATTTAATTGAAGAGATTGTGTATTCCCTTGGTTTGAATCTCTGAACCTTCCTCTATCCCAATAAATCTTAAATTTGGTCTTTTGATGGTATCCCATTGTTCTTGGATATTCTGTTCATGGTTTCTTACTATCTTCACTGTGAGGTCAACTTTATTTTCAAGATTTTATATTTTGTCGTTATTTTTCTGAGGTACTGACTTCCAAGTGATCTAGTCTATTGGTGATGCTATCTATTGAGTTTTTAATTGGCTTATTGTTCCTTTCATTTTGAGGATTTCTATTTGTTTTTGTTTTTTTCTTTTCAGTTTCTTTATCTCTTTCTTGAAGTAATCTCTTGCAACTTATATTTGCTCTCATCTCTTTCCTGGAGTGATCGATTTTTGCCTTATCTGCTCACTGAGGTCGTTCTTTAATTCCCAAATCATTTTAGTTATGCATATTCTGAACTCCTTTTCTCACATCTCACCTACTTCACTATCTATGGATTCTATTGTTGTAGTGTCTTGGTTTGTTTGGGGCACTTTCCTCCCTTGTTTTTTCATGATGTCTATGAGTCTTCCTCTCTTGCAGTGTAGATCTGGGGTATGACAGCTTCTGCTCTATTGTCTTATAGTGTCCCTATAGGTTACCAATACCTCACTTTTAAGGGAGAGATCAATATTATAGCACTCAGTGTACCCAACATGCAGCCATATATTGGTTAGCTTCTATTTTTACAGTTTTGTCATTATAATCAGAAATGATGAGTTTGGTTATCTTCCACCTTATAGTCAATAGGTTTGTGTAATGGTTTACAGTTTCTAATGGTAGAAGGGGGCTTTGGGAGGTTGGTTGAGATGTTTATGAGGTAGGATGTTAGACTATGGTTATATTAGATTATATGACAAGTGAGAGGGTAATCAAAAGAAGTTGGCTGTTAGTAGGAGAAACAAGACTCTCTGTTACCTCAGCAACAGGATAACTGTTAGCACCCCTAGTGGAGATACCTTTGGTGCAGCCAGACCCACAGGGACCTTGGTGACGTCTTACCAGGTCCTTATTGTTGTCCCTTGATACAAACTGTGAGATCCCAGTTTTGTGGGGGTGGCAGCCTCAAGCCTATATGTACCTTGAGTTGGACTGTGGAGCCATGCTTCAGTGAATAAAGAACCCTAGCTCAGGGTGGCTTACCACGTATCTCTGCACCCAGGACAGGCCTCTCTTCCTGATCTCCAGGCCGCATGTGGCAGGCGGGCCTCTCCTCCAGATCTCCAAGCCAAGCTTTTGAATAAGCCTTCTTCCTGCATTATTTTTCAGGATAGTAACCTGGAGGCATCATGTTTAAAACATCCTCATTTTTTTAGCAGAATTCTAGGGGAGAATAACTAGCTATTGGGATCTACCTGTGGTAATATGGATGGGGTTTGTTACTTCTTTCTCAGTTCTTGTGACCTTTTCCCTATGTCTTCACCTCTCCTAACTTTCATGGTTGGGTCAGTTCTTTCCTTTCTTGGACAAATAGTCTTAGTTTATCTCTCCCCTGGCTGTGGAGGAGAAATCTTAGCTTTGGGTCTCAATTTGTGCACATGGGTTATGCTTGTCCCTTATGAAGATGGATACTTTAGTATGTCCAGAATTAACATTATAGTAATAAGTCATTTTAACTAATAGATGTAAAGTGTGTTTCATCATATTTCCTTACCATGCCTGCTTGCAAGAAGGGTATGGACTGTTTACCTCCTCCCAGTGGAAGTTGTGAACACCATTAACCAACTGTAGACAGATGATGATGATGATGATGATGATGATGATGTTGTTGTTGTTGTTGTTGTTGAAAGGACCCGGAAATAAAAACCGAGTGCTCCATATCTCTAATTATGAAAGGCCTAATTACCAGTCCACTCATTCATATAACGTTCATATTCATATTGAAATTTATTCCGTGTTCTATTTCTTCAATATAAAACATTTTGTTAGATTGATGTTCTATATGTGAGACTGGATTTTTACTGAGGTTTTAGGGGTTGTTGAACACGGTATAATCATTTCATGATAGCTAGGACAAGATTTCAAAATGATTTAGAATGAGTGGTTTTAATCATGAACCTGTAGGAAGATGAATTGAACGTTTCTTCCAAGTTTAATTATAACTACTGCTGTTCTCCTGCCGAAATTAAAGCTGAACCTAAGATTGGTGGCTGACTTTTTTTGTTGAATAATGTGTTCAGCATGACTGAGCTATATTAAAACATACAAAACTTCAAAATGAATGAAATGCAATTAACTTTGCTTTATCAAAGTAATTTTTACCCCCACACTTACCTGAGAACTAATATCTAAGCGCTATGTGTCAAGACTGGGCAGAATGGTGACAAACCAAAAAATGTGCTAAGTTTGGAGAAAGGATGGAATATTATTACATATTGTATACTTTGTTCAGGTAATATTCATTTCTTTGGATGTTGAACTTGCTGGGGCAAGAATGGACTATTTTCTTCTGAGATTGAAAGGATTATAATATTTGTGTAGCAGATTTTGTGTTTATGCTACATTTGCTTTACTAGAATCAGCCTCAGTGAAGTGAGTTAGAAACTGAAATTCTATATAGCTGCAAATGCAAAACCAAACCAAATAAAACCAGAGAAGTTAAATATACATGGAAGTAAATGGTTAATTCAGATAAAGAATCTATCAAATCATAAATCTCTTAGGATATGGATTAAATGGTAGAGAAGTCTTTGGGTTAAATTATAACTAGAAAGACCATCTTTGTCTGTAAAGAAACTCTGTGTCTTATATGTAGTACTTTTAAGTTAAGAATTAGAATATTGATCACTATTTGACGACATTCAAGACTTGAAGTTAAGCTGGCATGGTAGAACCTACCTGTAACTCAGGAGGTGGAGACAGGAGTTTCGCAAATTCAAGGCTAGTCAGGGCAATTTAGTGAGACCTGCATCAATAGAAAGGACTGCGGATATAGCTAAGAAGTATAACACCCCTTAGTTCAATCCCCAGTACCCCCCCCCCCC
>NW_026000016.1:20485301-20491271 GCF_001458135.2 Marmota marmota marmota | reverse complement strand
CCCCCCCAAATTTTGAAGTTAATTTTAATTTTAATATCGTATCTACTTGACATATTTTGGAATTTTGTCTGATGTAGCAGAAAAATTCCTAAACAGAGTAATTTTAAAAATGTGATTACATTGGATTAGAGCAGTGAACACACTGCTTGTCTCAGTAATGCTTCCAGCTTTTGAATTCATTAAAATAGTAAAAGCTTTTCTTTATCTACCTCATTATTTTTAATGCAGTTCCCTCACAGAGCAGACTTAATCCCCTTGTTGGCAGAGGCAGTTAAAATTTCCCTTCTTAAAGGAAAAAAAGTTCACTTCTAGTTAATCTGATGTCTTTCTCTTTAGGATCTTTTGAAATGTTTTAGTGAAAACCAGACCAAAACTAAAAATGAGCATCAGTCGTAGCAGAGCCTGCATGGCATAGTCCAGAAGCCTAACAACAGCTCTTCTGGTCCCATGTCCTACCTCTCCTTCCTCCCCATTTCTCCAGTTTCCTTTACAGAACCACTACTCAAAAGACCCCACTTCCTGTCTTCCCATTTTTTAATTTTTATTTAATTTTTATTTTTTTTTAGTTGTAGATGGGCACAATACCTTTTTTTATTTATTTATTTTTATACAGTCCTAAGGATCAAACCCAGTGCCTCACATGTGGTAGGTAAGTGCTCTACCTTTGAGCTACAACCCCATCCTGTCTTCCCATTTTTTTTAAACTCCTCAACTACCATATGCTCCACTGGGGCTTTCTTTCAAGGTCCAACATTGCTAAACCCAGGCCTTCTGCATCATATTGCAATTCAGCTTTGCTTGTCCCATCCCCACCCTGGGGTGTAGTATTTCATTGCTACCTGGATGAGGATACTTTAGGTACCCTAGGTTGGGTAGATGCTGCAGAGCCTCAGCCTGGCCTCATCTCAATGGTACATCGGTGACAGATGCAGTATCACTTGCCTATTAACAAATAAAGGGCCCGTTCCCCAGGAATTGTTAGGGGGCTAGAATGGGAACTCTGTTTTCCATTTCAGACATCACTAAATCACTTTTTTTTTCACATGACCCGTGTATCATGCCCAGGACAGGGCCTGTTACAGGCTTCTATGCCTGTAAGATTTTTCTCCATTTTCTTTCTTTCATTCTTTTTCTGCTCCATAGTCTGCCTGTAAATCAAAGTGTGGAATTATAATCACAGAGCATGCTCTGTTTCAAATTACTTTCAACATGTAATAAAGGCATATTCTTCATGGGGGCTTTTTCCCAGCTTTTCTTCTCAGTCTCTCACCCTAAATAAGGGCTATTCCCTTGGCTGTACCTGTGACTCATGACAGGAATCCTCTGAGGTATGGCCTTTCTCCAGCAATAAATCATCTGAGCTTCTGCTATTTCTAAAGGGAGCCTTTCCTAGGTTTGGGAAATTAAGAGAGCAGGATACCCTCCCTTCCCATAGGGTTTGCCCAGGCAAAGTTTGTTTACAGTGAAAAATGCATCACGCATCCCCAGTTTTAACCTGATCAGCGAACATATGGATTCAGATGGCAGCAAAATGGAACATTGTAAATATACTGGGTGCTTCTGCCACTAAAGAAGAGAAGTGAGAGGGAATCTAATTATTCTTGAACAGATTGTCCTTTGCCAAGCACTATCACGCCTGTGTACAGATTAACAAGAAACTCAGAAAGCCACACAGAGCCCCACAGGCCCCTTTGTCAGTTTGTTCAGTGATGAGGTGGACAACACCATCAACCTTCCTAAATTAGAAGCAGTTTGAAGGGGTCTTGAAAGTTTAAGTTGCTTCTTTCTCTTTTCTCTCCCATCCCAAATCCTTCCTCCTTTTCTACCTGTATTGTCTCCTCCCAGAATTCATTGTGCTCTCTTGCTAATTATAGGTTAATTGCATGTCTGCAGCTTGAATGGGTAGTCCAATTTATTTAGATGACTCATGCTGTCCATTTCCTTTCTGTTCTTCTGTGTCCCAGTCTGGTTTCTACACTCTTTTGCTCTTTTGGCCCCTATTATTCTGTCTTCCTGAACGCTCACCCTCATTGGTCTCCTGTCAGTGGTTTATACCTCATCAGGCCTTAGGTCCACTGGCAGGCCATCAGCAGGAGAAGGCCATTTGCATTTACTGGCATTAGTTGCTGAAGGAAAGATTTTGTCCCTAGTTATGAAGCTTGGCACTTGGCAGGGAAAAAAAGAAGGTTTGTGTGAATAGGGGCCTCTTTCTCAAACCCTTGACTTTACCCTGCATGTGCAGTTGATTGCTCTTTTAAGATCTGGACATATGCATTTCCTCTATTTCCTCCATTCTTGCAATTTGAATTGATACTCAAATGCCTTGAGCTCTGGACACTTCAAGAAATATTTGTTTGACAAAAATGTCAAAGGGTGAAGCAATGTAAATAGTTTTCTTTTCTTTTTCTTTTTTTAAAGCCTGGGTTCTTCTACTTTTTTTTAAAAAAAAATAATTTTTTAGATGTAGAAGGACACAACACAATGCCTTTATTTTTATGTGGTGCTGAAGATCGAACCCGGGTCCCTCCTGTGGGAGGCGAGTGTGCCACCACTGAGCCACAATCCCAGCCCGAAGCCTGGGTTCTTCTAAAGAGTTCCATGCTTATTCACTTTCCTGTTCCACCTGAATGCTGTCCCTTAACCCTATGTAATTTAGTCCTTCCTTATTCACAGTTTTACTTTTCACAGTTTCTGTTACCTGTGTTCTGAAAATATTCATTGGATAATTTCAGGAATAAACAACTCACAGGTTTTAAATTGCATGCCATTGTGAGGAGCATGGATCATCCATTTGTCCTGAGTGTCCTTCTCATCCATCTGCTTGGTAGTCACCTGAAAGTCACCTGGTAGTTACTTAGTAGTAGCCATGCTATTTATCAGATCAACTGTTGGGGTGTTGCAGTGCTGTGTTCAAATAACTATTATTTTACATAATAATGTTCCAAGGGGTAGTGAAGCTGGCAGTTTTTTTATAGTATTCTTTTTTATAGTATTCTTTTACAATTGTTCTATTCCATTACTTGATATTAATCTCTTAATGTGCCTAATTTCTAAATTAAACTTTATCACAGGTATATATGTGTGTGTGTGTGTGTGTGTGTATATTTGGTTACACTTTGGTAACCAAAACAAATGGAGGGCAGGAACTGCACTTTAAAAGTTATCTTTAATCCAATACAGCTCAGATCAGACAATGCCTTGTCTAACCTTGTCTAAGCACTTGGACAAAATTATTTAATTTGATTTCCACAACTCAGTGAACATTATTAACCAAACTTAATATATATTAACTGTAAGAATAAAAGCTTTTGGGGGGCTGGGGATGTGGCTCAAGCGGTAATGCACTTGCTTGGCATGCGTGAGGCACTGGGTTCGATCCTCAGCACCACATAAAAATAAAATAAAGATGTTGTGTCCACCGAAAACTGAAAAATAAATATTAAAAAATTTCTCTCTCTCTCTCTCTCTCTCTCTCTCTCTCTCTCTCATTTAAAAAAAAAGAATAAAAGCTTTTATTTATTGAGCAGCTACTCACTGGCTAAACTCTTTACTTACATAATTAATTTTACTGATAACCTTGTAAGTTAAGTGTTATAGTATTTCACTGCATAAATTTTGCCACTGCATTAATGTATATTCCAAGTATTCCAGGCATCCTAATCTTGCATCAAAGAGTTTAATAATAAATGATTTTCAAATAATACTGGCACAATTTTTTTTAAAAAAAAGCTTCACACAGTGGTTATACCCCTACTTTTTTTTCCCAAAAGAATTTGTCATAAAATTTATGATAATTATACCATGAAATATGATAATACTACTGCTTTCATTTTTGCAAATAAGAACCTTAAGATCAGAGAGGTTAATGAATTTGATCAAGGTCACACTGCAGCTACAGTGGCAGAACTAAGATTGAAATTCAGATCTGATTTTGAAGCCAGTGTTCTTCCCACTGCACACAACTAACATAACAGCACTGTGTCCAGAAAGCCTAGGATGTTTGACAGTGTGTGATGCCATCACAGTGAAACCACCATAGTACCTAAAAAGCAAAGAGAAGTTTCTGCCTAAGGTAGCTCCACTTTGACATAACCCAGTTTCTAAAAATTGTGTATGGATGACAATGTTGTAAATGAAAAAGGAATCTTATTTCAGCCAATTATTTGTATTTCTACTTGAAAAAAAAAATTCTGTGTTCAAGGAGCCTGGCATTCTATAAAAGGACCAAGCCTAACTAAAAATTATTTTGTACTTTTTCAGTTCCACAGACATTGTTTCCTAAAAGAGAATACTTGGACACTTTTCAGAAGTCACCATCCACATCATTCACACACACACACACACACACACACACACACACACACACACCTCACATCCATATTCTGGTAATCTCCAGATACCAGAATAACAATTGTGTAGAGAATGATGCCAAACTATTTTTAGGCAGTTTAATGTATCATAAGGCCATGAAAATGACATTTGGTTATTACCATGTTTTCCATCCCTGGTACTGGGGATTGAACCTAGGGATGCTCTATTGCTGAGCCACATCCTTAGCCATTTAAATTTTTTATTTTGAGACAGGGTCTCACTAAGTTCCTGAGGATGACTTTGAACTTGCAATTCTCCTCCTCGGCCTCCCAAGTCACTGGATTACAGGCCCATGGCCCCATCATGTTTTTTGTTTGTTTGCTTTGAGTCAGGGTCTTGCCATGTTGCACAGGCTGGTCTAGAACTCCTAGACTCTAGAGATCCTTTTGCCTCAGCCTCTCAAGTAGCTGAGACTATAGGAACTTGCCACCTCTCTTGGCTTCCCATCCTGTATTTAAGGAGCAATTTCTCCTATAGTTAAGTTTGACAGGATTCAGTCTCCTGAAAGGCTTTTCGGGTTCTCATGCACAAAGCCTCATCTATGAGGTGTTATTCATCATTAAGTGACATATGTGAGGATGCAGTGACTTTTGGTAGTTTTGTACTGTTCTTAGTACCTGTTTCATGCTTCTGTCATCAGCCCGTGTGTACATTTGCAGGGAAGATTCTGTGTTTTTTAGTCTTCAGTGAAGTAGGAACAATGACTGTGTCCAAATAAATGTCTTTCTATAAAAGTCAGCAGTATTCCAAAGGTCTTGTTTATGAAGGTTATTAGTTATGCAAAGTAGGCCTTTATGGATAGTTCTATGAAATGATTCCTATTAAAAAGAAGTCAGAAGATTGCCAGTCAGTGTCAGCTAATTAAATTATGATATGCTCCTGTCATTAACAAGGACTCTGACTGGAGGGGAGAAAAAGGATAAAAGCAGATTCTTGAAATTTGTTGATAGGGAGGGGATATTACTTTATCTATTCTCATATAATTAAAAGAATAAAACAGCAGCTTCCCATTATGTATTTGAAATAGGGAACTCTGTTATTACTTTCTTCCAGGGTATAATTAATCAATTTCAGCTGCACTATTTTAGATGTTACAGTGAAATGGAGTTTCATTAAAAACCTTAGTTTAATAATAATGGGTCAATCATACTGACACTATGGCAAACACAAAAATGAGCTTCAAATACCAAAAGCACGTTCTTTCTTTAGTGTTCCTCTGAGAAGAAATTGAATTGCCAAGGGGCTGCGTTAGAATTTGAAGGCTGGTTCCATCTAAGAATTTTACTGCAAACAATGGGGGAAACATTTTAGTCCACAGGCTTGCATTGAAGAGCGCTCAGGACGTGTAGCAGCATCATTTCAAATCTTCAGTAACACTCTGGAGGGTGTATCCATCACCTCTTGTCAGCTCTACAGGGAGGCTGTTGACTGAGGCGAGGAGAGCCTTGCTGGGCTGCAGTGTAGTAAGTAGCTTGTAAGTACAGCCAGGGAATGGAAAAGAAAATCTCCAGCTTTTCTTCCAGCTAAAGTCATAAATCTTTACAGGAGCTTCTAGAAGCGTTTTTTTTTTTTTTTTTTTTTTTTTTTTTTTTTTTTTTT
>NW_026000016.1:20470873-20484704 GCF_001458135.2 Marmota marmota marmota | reverse complement strand
TTTTTTTTTTTTTTTTTTTTTTTGTTTGTTTGTTTTTTTAACCATGCTGCTGTTCTATGAGGAAGAAAGTGCAAGGCTTTTGGAAAGTTACCTTTTCTGCATTAAATCAAATATTCAGTACTGTGAAGCAGTGTCCTTCTGAAGGGTTGTGAGGGTGGGCATCTCTCCAGTCATGTAGATAAATGATGTTGACTTCCCCACCAGATGGGGGGATCTGGAAGCATAGTGCCAGTACAGGAAGGTATAGAGGGTCTCAAGCAGAAATAAACAGTCTTGAGAATTTAGACTGTACTAATTTGACATTTATGATGATTCATGTAGGGCTGCTTTGACTTCTTTCAAAATATATCATAAAGAGAACTTACTTGGAATGCCATTGAACACAATAGACTGCGAAGAAAATGTTTAAAACTAAGGACACCTATTGTTCGGCAAGCCTTTTGTGAATCTGTGTTTCATGCAATAATATATGACTTACGAATAGTACATATTTAAGCAAGCCCCCAGACTACACAATTGTCTAATTTGAGGATGCATGTGTTTATGTATTAAATATACTATAGCTATATTTCTTTTAAAATGCAAGCTATACTCGAAGCCAACTTTTTTGCTGGTTAACCTACGCTAGTGAGTTTTGTTGCTTTGTGGTAGCAATTATTTCTTACTATATAATGATTCCTTGAGAGTCTTATACAATTAAGGGAGGCTGGTTGCATTTTGAGTGTGACTTACACAGCACTTCCTTCCCTTGTGCTTATCTCCATGAAGAAGCACCAAAGGCTGGAGCTAAAATGACTAAGCATCTTACTTTGTCTTCACTCTCAACATCCCTCATGGTATTATGGCAAATTCGTGTTTGTGGACACACACAAAATAACAAGTTGGTTTCTACTGATTATTCTGTCACCTAGGCTTCACTGGGAGATTGAGTAGACTCATTTGAAAAAAAAAAAAAAAGAGGGCTAACCCTCTGGCAGTCAAACAAAGGAAGGAAAAATAATCTGGGTTACTTAGTAGTTTGAGGCCAGCAGTGCCTAGTCATTTGCAACTGTTCTCATTCAAGCATTTCTTTTATTTAAAGGTAATTTCTTAAATGAGAGAGTGAGGAAGACGGACAGTGTTGGAAAAGCAAAAGAATAGACCTAAGCATAATTTTTCTGTTTTATAAAAGAATTAAATTTTTACCAAAGTAAGACCTCCATTCCTTCCAGCTAAACTGTGCCTCCACTGAATGTAGAACTCAGGAATGAGTGTTGTTTTCTAGTACTGAATCCAGGAGATATGTTTATTAAATATAACCTTTGAATATTTTTATGTAGGTTCACAGAATTCTGGACCATTTAGTATATTTAAGTGGAGTTTTGTTTTAAAAAGCGTGTTTAGCCAGATATGGTGGCACATACCTGTATCCCAGTGGCGTGGGAGGCTGAGGCAGGAGGATTGCAAGTTCAAAACCAGCTTCAGCAACTTAGCGAGGCCCCAGCTCAAAATACAACATAAAAAGGACTGGGTATGTGTTTTAGTGGTTACCCATCCCTGGGTTCAATCCCCAGTACCATAAATAAATAAATAAATAAATAAATAAATAAAGTGTTTATGTTGCCATATTAGTAATTTACAATTCTGAATCATTTCAGGAGGGCTGTGATTATATAAAGAACTTATCACAGTTTCTGGCACAACATACATGTTTAATAAACATAAGCTATTATTAGCACCCACACTGTGAAAGAGAAAACTGAGGACAGTAAATGAAAATATTATAAAATATCCCATCTGGTTAGCTCTCCTATGTTGTACAGAAAGTTTTCAAGAAGCCTCCCCCATCAAAGTGTGTTTAAGAAATTAAAAATCCTTTGAATACAGAACAAACAACACAGAATTGGAGAAATAACTACTATTTATTTTACTAGGAGGCTTTTTTTTTTTTTTTTTTTGGTAGCTGTAGCCTCTCACTTTGCCAAACATTTGGTCATATGAAATTCAAATCCTGGTAGATATTTTCAGAGTTTTCGGTACTCTCTGAATACAGTGACAGCTGGATACAGTATGGGGTACTAGAAAAAATGGATTGAGTTCTGAGCCAGTTACTTTGGGGTTTATGTCATTTCTTCCTCATGTATTAGGTCTGGGTGAACTGAGAGATTTAGTGCCCTATGACACGTCCAAGATTTCATTTTCCTGAAAGTCACCAGCTTCAAGGAAAATTCACTAGTTGAATTCAGGGGCCACCCAAGCCTCCCCATTTGGGTGGCCTCTCACAGCATCTCTGTGTTGTTGTTGCATGTTAAGTAACTCTACTGATCTCTATCCTGTTGAGCTAGGTACATGAATTTGAATATTATCTCCTTCCAAATGGATTGAATGACAGGGTTTGATGATTGAAAATATAAGCTTTAGTTAACAGGGAATAATCTACTGTGGAGCAGGTTTATTCAGTGAAGATGGTGGAAGCATAAGGCATTACTCTTATCGCTTCTCAGTTCCATTTCACACTTATAATGACTGTGAGAGGTATGATAAGTCTAATAACAATCACTAACATTTGTTTGCTAGAAAGTGTACTAAGTCTTTTGCATGGATTATATTCTTTCTTAGTTCTACAAGCAGATTTTTACAAGATGAGCACCATTAATATTTTTTCAGATGAGGAAACTGAGGCTTAGAGAAAAATTTCCTGCCAAGATAACATATGGCCAAAGCAGTAGACCTAGAATTTGAAGCAAAAGCCTCTGATCCCCACAGTTCATCCTCTTATCCACTGCCAGCAAAACTTATTTTGTACATCTGTGCATTCTCCATGTATCTTCTTGTTTGTTGTTGTTGTTGTTGTTTTCATTTATCTTCTTTAACAGATATCTTGGTGTTAGATATTATTCTTATGTAATTAAAGCATGATTTATCCATTCTTGCTTTATTTGTTTTTTGATTTACCATAAATAATGAAAAAGATATCTGTGCTTAGTGAAATGAACAGCTACTTCATTGGATAATGTATATAGGCAACTCTACCACATCTTTGTGAGAATTGTTCAAGACATATTTTAAAGAGTTAATCAGCTACTCTTTACTTTCCAGCAAATTCTTAATTAAATCTCCCCTCAGAGCATGTTGAAAAATTAAGACTCTTTTGAATATCAGCCTAAACAAATGAAATTGGAGAAATAAATCTTTATTTAAAGTCTTCTGTAGTACACCAGTGTTAACCATTTTTAAATTTTTTATGCAATATCAGCACATATCAAGAATTTTAAATTTAAATGCAAAATAATCATGAAATCAGAATTTATTATTTTTGTTTAAGTGTTGCAAATTCAGCCACTCTAATTCTTATGGCCTGCAGTTTGAAAGTTTTACTCCAAATCAAATGGACAGGGAGACTTTAACAGGAGAAAGAGGATGAAGATTCCTCTCCTAAGACACGGAAGTGTGTTTAAAAACCCCTGTAACACTTGAAAATAATCATTAAAGATTAGACAAAATAATCAGAGATGTTTTAGATACTTGTTTTTTTTTAATCTGATTTTGAGTCAGTCTATGTATTGAATACTTATGTTTGCCTATTACTTTCATTAAGGATGTTTTTAAGCTTTGTGTGTGTGTGTGTCCCTTGAGAAATACCCTTTATAAACATAAGGTTGAAAGGTTAATTTTAGATCTTCATTCAAAAAAAAAATTATACTTTACAGGGAGGCTTAATCAGATATTAATACAATACCCAGTCAGTCCTCTGGAACCTGCTGAGAATTTTGCCATTACTCCTTATTGATTGGATCTTGTTCTTTTTGCTGCTCATGAATTATTTATGAAGGATCCCCTCAGGGTAGTCAGGCATTGTGAAGAAGATGAAACCTCTTCCTCTGAATGGCTCAGGCCGGAGGCTTGGTGGCTGCTGACTGACTATGAAAGCCATGTCCCCTGGGTGTCTGCTATCTCAACCACCCTGTAGCCCTATGAAGTCCTGGGTTGCTGGGAGGAGAGACAAATGGTATTAGATTGTGTCCAGCAAACTTAATAGACCTGAACACTTTATAAGATATTTTTCATATGACTTGTCTATCCAGACGAGTTCAAAGAAATTTGGGTATGTAGGAAATATTTAAGCTTAAAAAATAGATTTTGTTGATAATTGATAGGAAAGGTAAAGTGACTAAAACCCATTATTTATTTATTTATTTTTAGTTCCAGATGCTGGATATCATGAAAGCAAAAAGATATTAATATCTTTTATAAACAGTGTGTGGATATGTGTGAAGAAGGTGTAGGTCCTTGGAGCATAGCACTTGGGGGCAGAGCAGAAAGAGACAGATGAGGACTTGTACAACATCTGTGCTATTTGTAACTTTAGTCTCTTGGGCCATATTCACAGAACAAGGAAAAGGAGCAAAGAAGACTCACACATTATTTTTGTTCAGCTAGACTTAATTGTCTTAGGAATATATATATATTTTAAATATTTTCTATGTTTTTTAATAGTAAATCAAAGAAAAAAATACTCATGGTATTTGATGTGGAGAAGTATATAATGCCTGATGAGATTTTTTAAAAATTCAGGGTGATAATAATCTCTGAGAGGAATTTATAGATTTGTTTACTTTAAAATGTGCTATCCACTGTTATATATTAATGTGATACACACACACACACACACACACACATACATAAAATGTGCTTCCACATATCAGAGAGCCATCCCAAACCCAATAGTACAATTACATGTAAAATTTAATGGAGGTATATTCTTACTTGATCTTAAAGTGTATGTGTGGGGTGGGGGGTTGAATCAACTAAATCTAAAATATACTACTTACATCTAGGGACTTGCAGAGAAATTATGTGCAGTCCTAGACAGAACCCAGTTTCACTCTGTGGCTTGTAGGAAAAATCAATTATGATCTAATGCTGTGGTAGCTGGAATGGGTGATTAGTTGTACACCATCTACTTAAACCATCTTTTGATCTGGCCACTATATTTAGGTTGTTATGGTATCCAAAGGGAAGAGAAACAACTTAAATCTTTGTAGTTGGGAAACAGTTACATTTTAAAAAACTTAACATTGAAAATTGCTACTTACCAAGTAAAAGGAAAAATGCCACTTTAGATAGGTAGAGAAGAAAATTGACTTCTTTGCTACATCCTGAGTTCTGACAGTATTTCTTTGGCAGATAATCATTTATCTCTTATTAAAGATTTGCTGTGTGCAGATGTCCATATATGCATTTTAGGGGAGATATATTCAAAAAGAAAAATCCATATAAGATTCAAGTATGGACTAGGGGAAGGAAAACGGGAATTGACTTCTAATAGGTTAAGGGTTTCTTCTCGGAGTGATGAAAGTGTTCTGGAATTGGATAATTGCATAACTTTGCAAATATACTAAAACACAATAACCTGTAATCTATAAAGCATGGATATTATGGTATGTCAATTTTGTCTTAATTTTTTAAAAGCTTATTAGCTTCAAAATGCCTATTATCATGTGTATAACATATGTTAATCTTGTGTTATCATAGTCTAATTTGTAGTTCTTACACTTGCTTATATTTTAAACAATATTTATATCATTGTTATACTGTTTCTTATGCTCTCTTACTCCTACCTGAATGATCTTCCTCAGTCACTTGTTTGATAATGATAAAAACTTTAATGAACTCTCATAACTTTCTGGCAAGTCTTTGCATATGATTAGGCATAGTGTGCACTTCTCAACTCTGAGAAATGCGATATTTTTCTCATCTTTTTAGGATGGATTCAGACTCATGACCCTGGCATTGAGGACTATCTTATGTTAGTTCCAGTTTATCATCCGTCAATTCCATTCAACTCTTATTCATTTATTTTATATTTTCTTTGGTTCTTTAGTTCATTCATTCTTTTACTCTCAGTTCATTTACTAAACTATATTCCTTATCTTAAAGTTGTTTACTGGTTGGTATGTTTTGCTCTGCCAAATCTGCAGAGTTGCACAGAGCCCATGTGTGGTTCATTGTCCCAGACTGCTTCCCATCCTCTTCTTCTAACTCCTAGATATTTTCAGGCTTCTGCTTATATCCTGTCTCTTGCTTGCAACTGGTCTTTGCCATTGATGAGCCAATATTTTCTCTTTGTAAGTGCCTGATACATAACAAAGAAGATTCTTAGCACCCAGTGGAGGATGGTATGAGTGTGGCAAGGACAGGAAATTTATTCTTCCCAGCTATTTCTGGGCTCCTCCAAGAGATGTTCAATGGTCTGCCATTCTTTCAACTTTCAAATCTGCAGGATTGACCTCTGCTTTTGGAATTGTTAATGGGTAGCAAACTGAGAAATGGAGAGCTGCTTACCTGAATAGCTAGTTTTTATGCTAGTGTAGGATAACAAATAAAAACTACCAATCAAGACAGAACTTATGTATTTATCAGAGTTGGCCTGAGTTTTAAATTCTATAGAATATTTTGTATAAGGCTGTTAATGCCAGACTTGGCATGATGACAAGATGGTGGTTTGGGAACATGTATACCTACTAATTATTTGAGAGGGTTTCAAGATATGAATGATAATAAACCAGTACTAGTGATTTTCTGATCTAACAATCCCAGGTTCTGTTAATCAGTGGATACTGTTGGATTGAGAACCCTCTTCTGTTCTCATACAGTTTTCTTTTTTGTTTGTATAAGTACGCAAAGACTGGTTTTGAGAAGCCTTACACTTAATATCATGCATAATCCTTCAGACACTTTATAAACAGGACAGAAAACTTTGTGATAAAAGGATACATGAGAGAACTGGATGATTCCTAGCCATTGCTTATGCTATCTGGTCTTATATTCTTCTCTTTTATTTACAATTTAATTTTGATTTGTACATGAAAAGCATCTTAGCTATTCTTTCTATGTTATTTCTACATGTGTGTTATTTCTACATGTATGTTATTTCTATAGGTGTGCACATAATTTGGGTATGTGTGTGAAATAATATCCAAGCTCATTTTAATGGAGGAACTTTAAGGTGACTGATTGGGGTTGCTTATTGCCTCTGCATTATAAGTAAGTTTATGTTCTCTGACCAATTATTTCTGTTTTATTAGCATGGAGCTGTCATGAGAAACTTAAGGAATGTTATTACAAGTAATACATCCCTGAGATGACTTATTTATGACTCCTATTACTTTGGAGAATATTTAAGTTATATAAATTTGAATAACTTCCAAAAGTTCAAATTATAGGATTTAATTAGGTCATATATTAGTTAAGCAGAAATATTCTTCCTTAACTGTTGTTACTAGGCACAACACCTGAGGCTAGATGCAGAAGGACTGATACACAGGGTCTCTAAGCCGCCCACAGAAGAGCAGTGGAAACAGACTATCATAAAAAATTTGAAATGGAGGGCTGGGATTGTGGCTCAGTGATAGAATGCTCACCTAGTAAGATGCTGGGTTCGATCCTCAGCACCACATAAAAATAAATAAAATGAAGGTATTGTGCCCAACTACAACTAAAAAAATATTTTTAAAACAAATTTGAAATGGAAAGCTTTCAGGTGGATGACGGAGCACATTATAATAGAAGAAAGAACTATTCCTTGAATTTTTATAAGCATGTTAGAGTTTTAAATAATAGTAATTTTTTGATCTGAAATATTAATGTAGTTCAAAGTCAATAGCTCTTTTGCAAATTGGCTCTTACTGACTATTTCAACACTGAGGAATCAGACAGCAGCCCCTCCAGCATATATGTTCAATGTTCTTTACGGTTTGACCTTGCACATTTTCTAGGGGATGTGAATTTTTGTTTGATTTAACATGCAAACAAGAATCCTTTAGACACAGGTGTTAATGCTTAAGTGAAATTTTAAAATGAGTCATAAAAGGGAGTGAAAATTTGGTAACCAATTTCAATTGCATATGGTGTAGAAGTAAGTGGATAGACCCCTGGCTACTTAAGCCCTCTAAAAGTCAAAGGGTCTTATGTCTAGTGTTCATAGACAGTGCTTATGTTTAAATAATATAATGTCCCTTTCAGAATAAACTAGTAGTTTTTAAACTTCCTTTTGTTCACAGATACTTACACTATTTTAAGCATATATACGTATATGTAAAGAAATATATATATTATTTCAGAGCATTCCTGGGTCCTAAAGCACATCAATGTACCTGCTAGAAATATATATTTTGTTAATTTGTCATATGAAAATCATTGGGGTATAATTTAAATTTTGCCTAAAAAGTCTGTAAATTATCTGGATTATTTATAAAATGTATAAATGATCTAGCTGAGCTGAACTCATAAATGTTTATTAAATGCTCACTTATATAACAAGCCCACTAAGTACAATACAAAAAAAGGGCTGGAAATGTGGCTCAGTGGTAAATCACACCTGGGTTTAAATCTCCAGTACAACAACAACATCAACAACAACAACAATAAAAAAGGATCTCACAAAAATAGAAGGAAGATATATAGAGCAGATGGTGGAGATCAGGGATTGGAGGTAGGTAGCAAAAGGGGAAGAACTGGGGAATAAAGTTGACCAAATCATCCTATATGCATAAATAAATGTGGCACAATGAATCCCATTTCTATGTATAATTATAATGCACTATTGAAAATATACATGTAATTAAATAGAAGGAAGAAAATTAAATAAAGTGCATCAGGGGGAGCGAGAAAGAATGGGAAAGAGAGACTTGAAGCAATTTATGTTATGTGTATAAATGAATGCCACAGTGAACTCCACTGTTATGTACAATAGTAATGCCATAGTGAACTCCACTGTTGGGTATAATTGTAATGCATAATAAAAACATACAAAGACACTTAAAATATATATATTTCCAATTTTCAATGATGTCTTAGTGGAGTTTAGGTTATACTTTTTTTTTTCTTTTTTTGGTACCAGGGATTGAACCCAGGGGTACTCAATCACTGTGCTGCAGTCTGGCTGGGCACAAAATCACGAGCCACCACACAGCTTGTAGATTCAAACAGCAACTCTTTATTCCCAAACTCACACCAGCCGTCTACAATCACATTCTGGGGAAATCCACGTTCTCTGCCCAAATCCACCCCCACTGGGCTTCTGTCTCCCAAAAAATACTGTCTGAATCCCGTGAGAACTCAAGGGGAACTCAGGCAGCAGGATACGCCCTATTCCCAGCAGGAATAACCTTAAACCTGGAACCACCCTAAACCCGGATAGTCCTAAACCGGGAATGCCCTAAACCTGGATCTGCCCTGGTCCTTGAGCAAGGTCACCTTAGATGCAATGTCACTGCCAAATGTCCTATTTCCACGAGTCCTTCCACTAAGCAACATGGGGTACGCTGGCAAGGAAATTGTCATACCTACTTGGCTAATGGCTCCCAGCAGTCTTAGTGGAGTTTAGGTTATACTTTTTTTTTTCTTTTTTTGGTACCAGGGATTGAACCCAGGGGTACTCAATCACTGTGCCACCCCAGCCCTTTTTATTTTTTATTTTGAGACAGGGCTCTGCTAAGTTGCTCAGGACCTCACTAAGTTGCTGAGGCTGGCTTTGAACTTGCTTTCCTCTTGCCTCAGCCTGCTGAGCTGCTGAAATTACAGGCATGCACCACCATACCCAGCTTGGAGTACTTTTTCAAAAAGGGAACATTACCAAGGAAAGGCTATCCCTCCTAAAGTGTCAATCATATGCCACTTACAGAAGAAACGGTGGGAAATGAAAACATCTTTCTTAATGTAATACAGAAAGTGACAGAGTAATCTGACATGCTTATGGAGGTAAGTAGGAAATGTGGTTTGTAGAGGAAGATTAAAATGTCATTTTATCTGAAGGTTTCCTAGTCATATTCCCAGGGATATCTTTGCCCCTGCAGGGAAATGGGTTCTTCTGGTCCAAAAATGCATTTTTAATTACTTGATCATAACCGGTATATTCTTTTTGAAGTATATTTAGCCTATAGAAGGCAATAATTTAATTACAATTTTAGAATGAAAATCTAAAGAATAATTTTAATTATAATAATATCCACAGCAATGTTAACTGCTAGCTCACCTGTGACTATTAAGAGTGAAGTAATGTTTCAAGCATTATTTTTATAGCATTTTAGTCCATATCTGTTTCTGTCTCCTCCACTTTTTCTAAAAATATATACATATATATGTTTATGAAAGAGAGAGCTTTAATTTCCTTGAGAGGATGTTTCAGTTACTCCTCAGTAAAGCTACATTCCAGTGTCAGCCAATTGTGATCATGATTTTAGGATCACAATAAGGATCACTAGGTTTTAGGTGAGGTAAGTAGTTGTTACAGATTGGTCACTCAAACCCTTCTTCTTGTTTAAATTCTTAACTAAGGAAAACTAAATTGAAAAGTATTGAAGATACAATATTAATAGATACTAAGCTTAATAAAACTCAGTCCTTTCTGAAGTACTTGTTTTGCTTTATTTGGTGGGGGGAGGTGGGATTTAGACCAATTGACATTTTCAATAAATCCAAGAGCCTGGAATAGAGTTCTCATGATGCTCTACTTTTATCTGTCATGCCATATGATTGATTGAAATGACATGCTCTGGGGAGGTTTTCTTCTCTGCATTAAATAAAATGTTAAGTTGTTCAAATTGTTGAGTCTTCAGTGTTTTATATAACCCCTCATCAGATATGTAAATAGTTTCTCTTAGTCTATATTATTTTTTTTGTACTCTAAACAAGTCTTTTACAGAGCAAAATTTTTTATTTTGGTCAAGTCCAGCTTATCAGTATTTTCTTTTGTGAGTTATGCTTTTGATGTTGATTCTAAGTGCTCTTTGTTCAGTCTTAGATCCCAGAGATTTTCTCATTATTTCTGGACTCTTGTTCCATTGATTTGTGTATCTACCTCTCTACCAGTTACTATGTAATATCTTGAAATAGGATGAATTGATTCTTACTTTATTCTTTATCATAATTGTTTTAGCTATTCTAGTTCCTTTTCATTTCTAAATAAATTTTAGAATAATCTTGTCTTTAGCTACAAAAAAATTTTTCTGGGATTTTTATGGTAATTACATTAAACCTGTATGTTGATTTGGGAATAATTGACTTTACTGTGTTGAGTCTTTCACTGTAGTCTGTCCATTTGTTTAGCCCTTCTTTGATTTCTTTCATCAGCATTTTCTAGAGTTCATCATACAATTCTTATACATGTTCTTTTGAACTTATAGCTAAGTAGTTATTTTTTTCGAGTAATTATAAATGGGATTAAATTTTAATTTTGACATCTGCATGTTCATTGCATACATATACTGACAACTGATTTTGATATATTTATCTTGTATCTCACATTCTTGCTAAATTCACTTACTCTGTTTTTTATTTTTGTAGATATTAAGTAAAATTTGATTTTTTTCCCTTTCCTGTCTGTGGTACAAACTAGAATGTCTATGACTATGCTGAATAAGATATGTGCTTATATTCTCAATTTTAGGGCAAAAGCAGTGAGTCTCTTTTCTTATTACATGTAAATGTTGTACAGATTTTGTTTGCCTGTTTTTCTGTTTTTATGCTAGAGATTGTAACCAGAGCTTTATGCATGCTAAATGCATGCTCTACTGCTAAACTGTTTCCCTAGCTATTTCTGCACCTTCCCCTCAACCCCCTACCCCTACATCCCCCCCCCCCGCCCCTGCCATGAATGTTCTTTAGGACACAGACACAGTTCTCCTCTATTCCATTTTTTTTTTTTTTGAGTTTGTTGTTGCTTTGTTTATTCATGAATGGGTGTTGAATTTGTCAGTTTTTCTATATCAGTTGATATGCTCATGTGATTTTTCTTCTTTAACCTGATAATATGGTAGATTACACTAATTGATTTTTCAGATATTGAATCAACTTGCTTTGCTGGAATGAAAACTCCACTTGGTCCTAGCATATGATATATTTTACATACTGCTGAATTATTTTGCTGATATTTTGGTAATAATTTTCATATCTATGCACATGAGGGGTATTGTTCTTTAATTTTTAAAAATTTTTTTTGGTGATGCTGGGGATTGAACCCAGGGTCTTATGCATGCAAAACAAGCACTCTACCAGCTGAACTCTATCACCAGCCCTGGTCTTTAGTTTTTTATATTATCTGTGTCTGGTTTTGCTATCTGGATAGTAATACCTTTGTAAAATGATTTGGGGAATGTTTTGTCTTCTTCTCTCTGGAAGAATGTATAGTGTTGATAATTTTACTTTGAATGTTTCATAAAATTCTCTAGGGAAATCATCTGAACTGGGAGATAGATAGGTTCTTTTTGGAAGTTTTCAAATTATGAATTCAATTTCTTTAATTGATATAGGGGTTTTCAAATTGTCCCTTTCATATTAGGAACTTTTGGTCATCAGTACTTTTCAAGGTATTAGTATATTTCATTTAATTTGTCAAATTTATGTGCGTAGAGTTATGTGTAGTATTTCTTTCACAATATTTTCATATCATTGGAAATATTACTCTTTCATTCCTGATATTGGTGATTTTTGTTCTCTCTTTTCCTTTGTCTGTCTTACTAGGAGTTTATGTTTATCAATTTTATGCTTTGAAAGTTCAGTTTGTTTTGTTGATTTTTCTCATTTGTGTTTCTGTTCTCATTTTCACTGGTTTCTGTTGCCATTGGCACTATTTCCTTCCCTCTGTTTGGGTAACATACTTTTGTTCTTCTTATTTATGTTTTTGAGGTGAGATAGTAGCTTGTTGATTTGAGACCTTTTCTCTAATGTAAACTTTTATTTCTATGAATTTCCCTCTCAATTTTTGAATTGTTGTATTTTCATTTTTCTCTATTTTGGGATTTTTTTTTTTTAATATCAAGTGAGACTTCATCTTCACCCACAGGTTATTTGGAGGTGTGCTGTTTAGTTTTCAAGAGTTTGGAGACTTTCCCATTAGCTTTTTGTTGTGGGTTTCATGTGACTGCATTGTGGTCAGAGAAGACACTTTATGAATTCAGGTTTTTAATCTTTGCTTTGTGGCATAGAATATTGTCTGTATTGGTATGTGATTCATGGGCTTTTAAAAATAATATGTATTTTGCTTTTACTGGGTATATTATTCTGTAAATATTGATGAGATCCTGTTGGTTAATGGTTGTTGAAATCAACAATTGTGTATTTTTCACAATTCTGTTAGTTTTTGCTTCACATGTTCTGTAGCATTGTGATTTGGTACAGGTCTTCTTTGTAAATTGCTCCTTTGTCATATAATGTCCTCTGTCTCTGGCAATTATCTATGCTATCTATTTTATCTGACATTATAGCCATTCCTGTTTTCTTTTGAATAATAAAACATAACATGACATCCTTTCATTTTCTTTTTTAAAATATTTTTTAGTTGTTTATAGACCTTTATTTTATTTATTTACATGCAGTGCTGAGAATTGAACCCAGTGCCTCACACATGCCAGGCCAGTGCGCTACTGCTAAGCCACAGCCACAGCCCCCATCCTTTTACTTTCAGCCACCTACATTGTTATATTTGAATTAAGTTAGTTATAATAAGTAACTTGTAAGCAGTGTAGAGTTGGGCCAGTTTTTATAATCCACTTTGCCCATCTCTTGGTGAAAGCATTTTCTTTTTATTTTTTTTTATTTTTTTTTTTATTGTTGGTTGTTCAAAACATTACATAGTTCTTGATATAACATCTTTCACACTTTGCTTTAAGTGGGTTATGAACTCCCATTTTTAGCCCATATACAGATTGCAGAATCACATCAATTACACATCCATTGATTTACATATTGCCATACTAGTGACTGTCGTGTTCTGCTACCTTTCCTATCCTCTACTTTCCCCCCTCCCCTCCCCTCCCCTCTTCTCTCTCTACCCCCTCTACTGACCTTCATT
>NW_026000016.1:20444712-20470111 GCF_001458135.2 Marmota marmota marmota | reverse complement strand
AAGTGATCTTTCATTGTCTGATTTTGCTGTCTAATGTCTTCCTTGATACTCCAGATCATCTGAAGCATATATATCCTGAATTCTTTATCTGACATTCCATCTGCTGCAGCTGTTACCTCTTCTAAAGTTGAGTTGACCTGCATTGCTTGTAGTCCTTTCTTTCCTTGTCTTTTCATACTGCTTGCGTTTCTTTCTTCTTGGTGAAACTGTTGTGTTTTTGAAATTTTGCCCCCCCCCATATATCTATATTGCTCTGTATAGTTGAAAAGTCTCCCTTGCAGGTGCGGGCGGGGGCTCTGCTCTGCCCCTCCTCCAATTGGTGTGAGGTGTCTACCACGCCCGAGGACCCCTGGGCCTGATCTGCTGTTCTGTCGCAGGTCTGCCTACCTTGCAGGTGGGGGCGAAGGCTCTGCCCTGCCCCTTCTACCACGCCCGGGGACCTCTGGGCCTGATCTGCAGGTTGGTCGCCGGTCTGCCCACCTTGCGGGCACGGGTGGCAGTTCCGCTCCGCCCCCACTCCAATTGGGGTCACTTGACCACCACACAGGCGGGCCGCTGCCCCTACTCCAGTTGGGGTGAAGTGTGTACCACGCTGGCAGGCCGCGTACCCATGTAAGTGAAATCCTACAATATTTGTATTTTTGTAACTGGCATATTTCATTTAGCATTATAATTTCATGGTTCGTTTATGTTGTAGCATGTGTTAGAATTTCCTTCCTTTTTAAGGTTCAGTCATATTATGTTGGATATTTTATTTATCTGTTCATTCATCAGTGGACACTTGAGTTGGTTTCATCTTACAACAATTGTGAATAATACCACAATGTTAAATGTGTTGTGTAAGTATCTCTTTGGGAAGCTGCTTTCAGTTCTTTTGGATATACCTAGAAGTGGGAATGCTGGATCATATGTAATTCTGTTTTCAACCTTTTTTTGTTTTAAAGTAGAGCTTCTAGTTATATATAGTAGTTGGTTCATTTTGTACCTTTCTAAGGAACTGCTGTTCTTTTTTTCCATGGTAGCTACACCTTTTACTTCCATACAAACAGTGCACAGTGTTCCAGTTTGTCCGCATCCTTGACAGCATTTGTTATTTTCTGAAGCCATATTGAAGTGTACCTTATTGTGCTTTCAATTTGCATTTTCTTCATAGCTAATGATGTCAATTGAGTATCTTTTCATGCAACTCTTGATAAACTGTAATTCTTTGGAGAAATGTCCATTCAAGTTTTAAAAAAATTAGGTTGTTTTATTTTGTTGTATTCTAGAGTTTGAAAATACGTATTGGAAATTATCCCCTTATCAGATACATTATTTGCAAATATTTTCCTTTTTATTCTATTGATTCTGTTGACATTCAGCAATATTAAATACCAGTTTATCTTCTTTTACTTTAGCTGTTTGTGTTTTTATATCATATTTAAGAAACTATTACCAAATTTAGTGTCATGAAGCTTTCACCCTATATTTTCATCTAAGAGTTTCATAGTTTTAAATCTTATGTTTAGTTCTTGTGTTAGGTATTTTTACTTTGTTTTTGTATAGGGTGTAAGGTATGAATGTAACTTCATTCTTTTGAAGGTAGATTTCTAGTTTTCCCAGCACCGTTTGTTAAAATATTGTCTTTTCACCACTGTTGTCTTGGTATTCTTGTTAAAAATCATTTTACCAAGTGGCTCAGGAGGCTGAGACAGGAGAATCAAGAGTTCAAAGCCAGCCTCAGCAGTGGTGAGGCCCTAAGCAATTCAGTGAGACCCTGTCTCTAAATAAAATACAAAATAGGGCTGGGAATGTGGTTCAGTGGTCTAGTGCCCCTGAGTTCAATCCCTAGCACACATACCCCATCCCCTGCCACCAAATCATTTCATCATCTATTCATGATTTATTTGTGAGGCTTGTGTCTATTTTTTTAAATTCATAGGTCTGTTTTTATAGCAGTATTACATTATCTTTATTACTGTAGTGTTGTACTAAGTTTTGAAAACAGAAAGTATGATATGTTTAAAAGTTATTTTTCAAGATTTTTTGGTCTATTTAGAGCCCTTTGAGATTCCCTATGAAATTTAGGATGAAGTTTTTTTCTGTTTCCATAACATAGAAATGTAATTGTGATTTTGATAAGGATTTCATTGAATCTGTAAGATCACTTTATATAGTATTGAGTTCTTATCAGTATTAAGTTTTGTAATGCATATGTGTACATGGGATATCTTTCCAAAGCCCAGTTAGTTTTTAGAACCTGGTATTTAATGCTGCTGAATGTAATCTTATCTCTTTAGGCCCATGTTCTAATCTTATCGGTGTCTTGAAAAGCTTTTTAAAATTTATAAATTCAATATATTCACTGTTTTTCTCAGTTTTTTATTTTCTTTAAATACATACCTTCTATGATCAGCCATTGACATATTTAATATGATTGTCCCAATTGCAGGACTTAATAACAACGCATTTAGATGGTGCTAAAAATTGAATTTAGATATGTAACTGTCATTGAGACTCTCTGAGTACATTGCAATATATAATTTTCCTATGTTTTTTATTTTACTCTGAAATACACCAAAATTTTCTAAGTTAAATACCATAATCTGGAGGCTGGATTTGATTCTCAGCACCACATATAAATAAATAAATAAAGGTCTGTCAACAACTAAATAAAATATTTTTAAAAATCCTAATCTTCTAATCTTCAGCTTTATAATCATTTAAAAAGAGAAATTTTTTTAGTTTCATGTAAAGTATTTTAATGAAATCATTCTATGTTTTCATTTGGCCGTAATCTTCATATATGCCCATTATAGCTTAATAACCAGTTCTAGATATTTGGGGGCTTTATATCAGCATTAATCATTATCTTTGCAAAAATAGTAAAATTATAGTTGAAACTCATCTTCTTTAAGAAATAATTTGTATAGTTAAGATGGGACTTTTTTAATAGATATAATGTGTAAGAATTATGGCTGAAATTTATTTTCTGTCATTGAAAGAGCAGTTTGGAGAATATATGGTACCCCCGAGTCATTTTTTTTATTAACTATGAAATAGTTAAAGTTCTTTCATTGTCATCCTGGTAGAGCAGGCATGGTCAGTCTTGTGAACGTGAACCTGTGCTGATGGCATATGAAAGTATGGCTGCCCAGAGTTCTGTTTTTGACTGGAAGTCTCACCTTTTCCTCTTCTGATTGATTGATTAATGGGAAGACATGATTCATTCATTCTTTGATTCAGCAAACATTTACAATGATCATGTACCTAGTGCTTTGTTAGGTTCTTCTGTCAATCTGGAGATCAAGACAGGATCTTTGATCTCATGTAGTAGGGTGAAGGAGGGTAAGGCAGGCAGGTGGGCACCTATAATAGTAATGATGATAAAACAAGCATCATTTGGAAGATAAAACCTGTGTATAGTGGCAATGCAAATGAAAGAACAGACAGTGTACTACAAGAATTGAAAACGTCTTTGTGGAAAAATGTATGCATGTTAGAACAAAGCTAATTTTAAATTTCAGTAGTGGAGGAGTGGAGGGACTGTGAAAGCCCGATGAACTAAGCCTCAGTGCTTATGGAAAAGACTCTGCTCCCAGTCCTTGGAGCACAGGGCCAATTGAGCTTTGCTTGGATATAGGGGGCTGGAAAGGAAAGAAAAAGATTGATTGTGGGCTTTCTTGGATACTCTGATATGAAGTTTGGAGTTTATTGTGTAGTAAGTGAGAGTTATTTAAAGTTTTTAAGCAGGAGAATAAAATGATTATGATTTTAGAAAGATAATTCTGATAATAACATCATGAAAAATGGATTAGAGAGTCAAGGGAACAGAGGGAAGTCCAACTATCAAGCCAGTGCAATACTTCAGTCAGGATAAATGAAATGCAAAATTTGTCTCTTAGAAAAAGGTCGTAACCATCTGAAGTGCAGTGAATAACATGTAACTACTGCCTTTAGTCCAAACAGTACTGTCTTCTTACAATTAGGAAGAGATTAAAATTCTCTGTTATAAGGAGAGTAAACATTAGATTTTTCAATACAAATATTCAACATTTTTACTTAAAAATTTTAGTTTCTTCTTAAATAATAAATATAGGTTGTAATTTTCTATGAGTGATACAGTTTTTAATTATAAAAGGGCAGACACTCTATAAGAATCAGTGCATTTTAGCATAAATAGTTTTCTTGAGAGAGGCAGTTACTCTGAGTTATGTTTTTTAATTTTAAATTTTGGGTTTGGGGGTTATAAAGTGGAAATGGTACATATGAAGGAGCTCAGTTGAGACAATGTTAACACTGTTAATAACACTGAAAATATAGAAACCTGGGAACATTATGAAAGATCAGAAAACCCTATGTAATTTGGTGGTAATTTTGTCTACATATGAAGTATTAAAACTTTAATCCTAAATTGTCACTTTTTGGAGTGGTAGGCTCCATCCATTCAAAACTGTAAGGAATTCTGTGGTTCTAGAAAAACCAAACAGCACATAAGCCGCTCTGCTAATGACTTGCTGTGTGGTCCTATGCCTATTTTCTGGGGATGCTCTTTTTTTTTTTTGCACTTTCAAATCATTCTGGAATTATGGAATCACTTAATGTTCTTAGTTTTTATTTTTTCTGCCTATTTGTATACTTATAGATGGAGTCTCACTATGTTGCCCAGGTTCAAACTCCTGGACCTAAGTAAATCTCCTGTCAGCCTCATGAGTTGCTGATACTATCAGCACACACCTTCTTTCTCTTTTAATAGGAGTAGACATAGCTACAAGTGTACATTTAACTTGCCATAACTTTATGTTTTAAATGTACTTCAGATAAATAGTGAAGGACATGCTGAAGAATTATTTTCTACTGTATGATTCTTTGTCAATAATTTAGTTAGTACTCTGTTCATATGGCCTAACAGGTGCTATAGAGTTATGTTCCATTTTGTTTTTAAAAAAGAGAGGAAGAAATAGATTCAGAACTTCCTCAACCCTGATGGAGAAATTATTCATGGAGCATGAACAGAGGAGTCCTTTCCTTGGCAGCCTCTTTTATGTAACCTCTAGTGGGTCCCTTGACACACTTTACTTTCCTTATGTGCACAAGCACTTTATGCAGGTTTGATTAAACGGCAAAATAATAGCTGCAGACTGTCTTTGTTCCCTTTGGTCTACTTTGAATAGTGAACATGCAGCAGAAGATGCTGTGAGTTGAAAGGAAATTTTACTGAACGTCAAAAGGTTAGTCCCTCAAAGACAGTTTGACCAAATGAGAAAATATAAAGTGTCACTTCAGAAAGTTGAGATCAACCATGCTCTCTGTTCTTAAATTTTCATTCTTATGACATTTGATGAATACATTTCCTTTTGTCTCGTGGAACATTTAGGTGCATTCTGTTTTAAAGGTGTTAAGTCAGCAATTACCTGTTAATGCTTTCATGACCCCCAAATTGAGGTATTCAGATGCATAGGTGTATTAAAACATTGTTTTTTAAAGGGTTAATCTTTTTAAGAGCAGTTATAGGTTTACAGCAAAATTGGGAGGAAGACAAAGATTTCCCATATATCCCCTGCCTCTACATTATTTTTCATCTTGGAAATTTTGCTAAGGATCCCAGAGAGCAAGAAGGGGATCAACAATTAGTCTGACTAATCCCAAGAATTCTTTCATCCACTAAAGGGAGAAAGATAATGTAGGATTGCTACTAAGATTCTATCTCAATGATTATGAGATAGGTTTTCAAATCAGGCTGCCTGAGCATGGTTAGGTGCTTGATCCACTGCTCACTAGCTGTACTGTATGGAACAGCTTTCTTAATCCCTCAAAAACCCAATTTGCTCATCTATAGAATGTGGTTTAATAATGTTTACCTTACAGTAAGGATTAAATAAGATCCTCTATGTAAAGCATTGTCAGTATGCCTAGGCCCATAGAAAGCATTCAGTAAATGGTACAGTGTTTGTCATTCTTTCCACAAATATATATTAGTTGCCTAGTATGTTCAAGGCATTATTTGAGATGCTAGAACATGTAGTAAACAAAACAGGTAATGGTTCTTCTTCATGGAAATATTATCCTAGTGATGGGAGACAATAATAACCATAATAAATAATAAATAATGTAGAATACTAGGAATGGATAAGGGTTATGGGACAAAATTGGACATCATAATATTATTATTGTAACAGAGTGGGAGTCCAGAAATTGGGGCATCTTGCATTTTTAAATTGGGAGTGAGTGTAGGGTTCATTGATAATATAATATTTGTATCTCTGTGCCTACAATTCTACCTTTACCATATATAGTAAAATTTGAATACTTAATATTAAATTTTTATTAACAATAGAAATTATAATAAACCATGGGTGTGCCTATTTTATCTATATCATTTTTTTCCTATTTTCAATATTTCACTCTGATCCACTGCATTGAATTTAGGGATTTTAAAAATTAGTTCCTTAAAAACAGAATAAAACAAAATACAGAATCCTTATGCAGATTCAGGATTTCCCAACTATCTCTTTTTCAACTGTCTCCATCTTTCCAATGCAGTATCACACTCTAAAGCACTAGTATTTCTGAAAATACCTGGGCTCATCTCAGTTGAAGTTGTTGACAGAAAAGCTCTGGTCTTATCTGTTAATGAGAACAGGTGTTCATGAGTGTAGGATTTCAGGCATTTTTACTCCTTGCAATGACTGATCATTCTCAAAAAGTGGGAAAACTTGCCTGTTCAGAGCCGAGAATGCATTAAAGTTTTAGTACATTGTTACCATCACTTTTTGATACTTTTGCCTTATGACTTTCTGTGTTGGAAAATTGGAATCCACTCTACAGGGTCTTCTGATGCATCAAAAGTAATAGTTACCAACCCTACTAGATTCAAGGCCCTCTTTTCATAATATGTTTTAGAATGTCCCATTTATTTCTGAATTTACTTATTTAGAAAATAAACTAATTCTTTATATAGTTTAAAATTGAAATAATAATATTATTATTGTAACATAAAGAAAAAAGATAGCTTATAGCACTTTATGGTGTAGAAGTTCGTGACTATTCTGAAAGATAAAATGAAGTAATGAAGTGTAATCAACAAGTTTGGATTAAACTGAGTATGGCAAAAGTTTTATTATATATTTAAAATTTTTAAATAAGGGCTAAATAAGTACACACATAAGCATGCACAGTATCTCCATAACTGTAACATCTACAAATGCAGATTATGCAGGTGTGTTGTGTTGTGTTGGTAACTTAAACATCATGAATTGTTGACATGAGTTTCCATAACTATGAGCAGCTCTTAGTACAGTTCCAAACAAAACAAAACTATAACTCTTCCTCTGCTTACGTTTAAGGAAGTTGTATTCCTTGAAAATTCAGTGTATGTTAAACTGCCTGAAATACTCGTACCTGGAAGTAAAATGGAGATAGGCTGTGGAATCAGAGAATTAGAAAAAAGGATTTTTTTTTTCATCTACCAGAAAGTCTTCTGGGACATCTGGAAGACATGCAGGATGCAGTAAGTCTTTGTTATCCAAGAATGTCCTGTCTAGCTTGCTTGGCTCCTGCCTACCAAATGCCATGGTGACAAACAAAAACACTAAAATGGCCCCTTGTACCACCTGGCACCACCCCCACTGAGAATCAATGATGAAAAGCTCTTCTGCATTGCATGTGCCCACATGGGGTGCCACAGTCTGGCTGGGCACAAAATCACAAGCCACCACACAGCTTGTAGATTCAAACAGCAACTCTTTATTCCCGAACTCACACCAGCCGTCTACAAACACATTCTGGGGAAATCCACGTTCTCTGCCCAAATCCACCTCCACTGGGCTTCTATCTCCAAAATATACTGTCTGAATCCCGTGAGAACTCAAGGGGAACTCAGGCAGCAGGATACGCCCTATTCCCAGCAGGAATAATCTTAAACCTTAAACCTGGAACCTAAACCGGGAACGCCCTAATCCGCCTTGGTCCTTGAGCAAGGTCACCTACATTCAATGTCACTGCAACATGGGGTAAGCTGGCAAGGAAATTGTCATATCTACTTGGCTAATGGCTCCCAGCAATGGGGTCTGCCCAAGCTGCAGTGCTCTGATACTTCATGATTTAGCTTGGCACTGCCCGTGTGTAAGGAATACTCCTTAGTGCTCTGGTACTATTCTGCCTCAAGCAGTTTCCATATGGCTGGATGATAGCTTCTGGGGATACTGAAATGCTGTTCAGGTGGCTTCTAATTCCATAGTCTTCTTTTAGAAAAATCTTTTTAGATTCCTCAAAGGTTATTGTGTATAAAAGGGACATAATGGATAGGTAGTTGTCACTTCTTTTTACTTCCATTCTGATTACAAAATTTTTTGTTGTATAGGTTTTATTGATGGATGGATGGATTGAATGGCCATTTCCCTTGCTGTTTTCACCCAAATTTTATTGCTCTATACTAGTATATGTTGGTTGGATCCCTGTCACCACTTCTGATCATGATAACATCACTTTTACTGTTGCCACTGCTGTTCTCTTTCCTTTATTCCTTTTTAAAAAGGCTTTATTAGCCTGTCTTTTATTATGTTAACTATGCCATCAAAGTATGTCTTTCCTTCTGACTCATGAAGTAGTCATGGTCTTCAGCTGTGTTTTTTTAATCATTGTTGATTCAGTAAATCACATCTTCAGTATTAAATAGCTTAAACATTTAAAATGGATAGGTAGTTTATTTAAATTTTTTTTTGCTTATTCCTTAGTTCTTTCTGGGTCCAAATCAAAAAGTACCTGAAAGACCTAGTTTCTAGAAAGCAAGTGTCTCTGTTATAGAAACCTGTAGTATGGTTACCATATTTACCGTATGTGTGTGAATGCACATTGGACCTGAAATGTGAATTTCAAATGACAGATTCTTGATCCTGAAAATTCTTATGCAGGAGTTCTCTTTCTTCCTTTCCTTCTGTCCCTCCCTCCCTCCTTCCCTCCCTTCCTCCCTCCCCTTCTCTCTCTCTCTCTCTCTCTCTCTCTCTCTCTCTTTCTTTCTTCTTTCTTATTTTTTTTTCTTGAGAGAAATTGGATGAGGATTCTACAATATATGAAATGCTAAGGAAATAATTAAGGTTTTAAATATGCTTCATCTACATCTCTACCAATTAAAATAACATTGCACATTCATTGCAACATCAGAAATCCATCAAGGGCAACATGATCAGATTTTGTTTAAAATGAAGGTCACTTGTTACAGTGTCATAGGTGGTCTGGGGTGAGGCCTGTCCAGGTCTCTGTGTATGACAATAGGGTATATTCTAGACACAAGGCATATTCTCATTTGAGACATCATCACACCCTATTGTATTACAGCTTCATGTGTGTGTTTTACATCTTCAATTATGCTCTTTGTGTCTGTCTCTAGTGCTTGTGCCACCTGTCTTCTGTTGTGGTTAGTCTTTCACATATCCACTTACCCCATTAGGTTGAAAACCTTGGGCATATTCTCTGGCAGTTTGGTGCACTTACTTTGCTCAGCACAGGTGCTTCTCATAAAGTTTACAAAAAATTAATTTTAAAACTAACTGTTGCTTCACAATGATAGCAATAGGATAATTCACCTTTAATTTATTGTTTTTTATTATATACAAAGTATATTAAGTATATTAAGCATTGGCAGTAAAGTATATACAAAGAAAGTTTTTAATTTGCAAAGGTTCTTAAGCAGAGAGATTTAAAAATAAAGACAATGCAATCTATTCATAGGTAAATAGAATGACAGGACAATGACAGGGATGGCAGATGACCTGCAGGAAGCATTGAAGGAAGAAAGGCTGATGGCAACAGAGAGAGAATTAGTTCCATCCTTTGGTGCTGGAGATGATATTACTTAGACAGTTTTAAAATAAAATTGCATATTTCTCAAAAGCTAGAAAATTTCGACAGCATGCATTGCTTTAAAATGGTTTAATTAAGGCTTTTGGACTTAGTATTCTAGCTTATATAAAACAAAACAAGCATATAATTCAATTTTAATACCTTCAGCTTTATTAGGAACAAAAATATAAAGATGCAATCCAAGGACTGGCACCATTAGGAAGGTCATAATTTTACAGTGCAGAGTGATTTAGGCTGTAATATCAGATGGTTCTTTTTAGGTCATCAATTGCCCACATCATAAAATTCTCTTGTTTTTGTAGTGTTTTGAATATATTTGTTGCCGAAAGCTCTGTCCTTGTCCCTGATGCCAATCTAATAAAAAGGATGCAGTTTTGAGAAAAAAGAAAAAGAAGGTTTATTGCATTGCTAGCAAAGGAGAAATACAGGGGACTCCTGTCCCAGAGGCTGTGATTCTGCCCTTTAGCATGAACGGGGGCTTTTAAAGAGGAGATTCAAAGGCTACATTCCACACATTCTCTGTTGGAGGAGTAATTCACTTGTTAATTTGGTAGTAATTTCTGGGATCTTCTGGTCCCATCCCCAAAGTCTGGATGACTTCATTCCTATGGTGGGTGTGTACTCAAGTTTCCACTGAGATTAGGGAGTGGGAGAGATTAGGAAGGAGCTGGGAGAGAGGAAGAGAAAGAGTCATATTCATTTTAAAAGTTAAGTTGCAGTGACAGAGCAGCAAGGACTATATTGAAAGCATAAAGTAACACATTCATCTCTAATTATGTGACAGTTTCCTAGGTATTCAAAATTTCAAATTTCTGTGGTTTTTGAACTTCATAGTTGCCTAAAGTTATACTCAATTTTCAGTGGGAGAACAGTGTAAGAGATAAGGACAATTCATTATAAAGAACAATCTCTTATCTCCCCTTAATCTTTCTCTTCACACTTCATGGGTTATCATAGAAATAATGTCTTGTAGAAATCAAAATAAAACCTAAAAACCTCCAAGTATGTTTTTGCTTGATAGAAACTTCATGTGAAGAAACTCCATGATTTATAGATTTAAAATCGAGCCTCCTTGGGGGAACCTTGGGATTCGTGTGAAAGTCCTAATTGCTGCACTCCTCTTTATATATTTCAGTGCAGATATGAAAATAGCCCTGCATGGCAGTGGGTGTGTTTGCTTTGTTTCCTTAAGACACCAGCTGAGCTTGGCCTGGTCACCACACACACTGCCATCTTGTGTTTGGTTGCTGGGCTTTAGCTATGTCAAGTGGGACTGATCAGAGTAGTTACTCAGAGCTCCATGAAAGGGTTCAGCTAAGAGTTAAATAAAACTGGCCTTTCCTCAGGTATGTGATTTGGTCTTCAATAAGTTGGTGTAATTTTGGAAATTACTTGGCAACTGGGGATATTTCATTTACTTGTAATAAGATTAATATTTAGTGAATCATTTTTGAAATACAAGACAGATGTTTGGAACCTCAGCAATTTGTCATTTGGCTGCAAGAATAGTTTTCAGAATTCTTATCATATCTGAAAACACCTTCATAAGGGCATGTGTCTCTGTGTGTTTGAGATGAACATGTGCATATTCTTGATATTCTGTCTGCTTGAATAAAAGAATATTGAAAATTCTTTTTGTTTATTTTTTTCTTTTCTATAGCACTGATTTTGCCTTACCATTAATTCTACAATTATGTTTAGTTTTAACTTGGAGAGAACAAAAAGGGGATTTTCCTTTGAAAATGGAAATATTTTTCAGTACCATTCTGACTCATTAGACCAGTTTCCAGAATATGTTCTTCCTCCTCCCTACAACTGTCATTTTGTAGTTACTGCACCGTAGGGCACATCTTCATTCTTCCTTTAAAAGGTCTGATATTAGCTGCTGTTGATTTTAGAACAGGGAAAAAAAAAAAAAGAATCATCAATATTACTTCTTCGGGAATACGCTGAAAAATAAATATGTAGACCAAAAAGTACATTGTGTCTTGTTGACCTTTGTTAATTTTAACAGATGTGTTTAGGTGAATTTCGGGTTCTTTTATTTCCAAAAGGTTATAATTAAAATGAAAAATAATTAGGAAAGCAGTTTTCTTTGGCAAAATGAAAGGAATTTTAAAATTCATGATAATGCTGGAAAGTAAAAGATTCAAAACCACAAAAACAAAAATAACATTACAAAAATGAGAAAGGAACCTCAGAATCAGTTTTTAAGAAACCAAATAGCTTCTAAATGGTTCCTTGTTACTACACATTTACTAGGTGACTTTTAAAAATACTCATAGAACAAGATGAATCATGTATTAAGATAATGTCCTAGTAAAAGATTACTTTTGTCTTTAGAATTACAAAATATTGAAAGACAACTACGTAATAGGAGCTAGAGATTGCAAACATAACATGATGTTCTGTCTTAAAAGCTATGCTCATACTTTCTAATTATTAGAATGTAGCCTCCTCAATGCAGAGATTGTCTCACTCTTTTTTATATCTTTAGCAGTGTGCCGCAAACATGAGATTTTAGCTTTTCTTCATTTAGTTGATTTTAATCAGCACTGAGTAAATATTTGTTGAGCTGGTGTTGTAAGCTAGGCACATTGCTCAGTGTTGGAGGTACTAACTTGTTTAATATATGGCCCTTTCCCTTCTGGATCTCCCAATCTAGCAGGACAGGCAGATGTGTAAATAACTAGCTCTAGTACATTATTCACAGGTTTGTACAGAGAGTTCTGGAGGCACATAAGAAGTATGCATTGGGTTGGAGATGGTGATTGCACAGAATAAATCACATTCATGCTCGGCTGACCTTTGATGCATTATTTATGAATCAACTATTTGGCCATCTAACCAAGGTCATTATGAGCCAGAAACAATGCCAAGTGCTAAGGATAGAGAGATACACTTGACATACTCCCTGCACTCACCCACCCATTGATTTGTAGAAAGCAGTCACATATAACATGTAGGGCTGCAAGTGAGATGCTGCAGAGAGAGAGGGGAGAAGGACAAAAGAGTAAGACCTCCCCAGGGCTGGGGAAGAGAGGGCCAGCCAGACCACAGGGGAAGAAATCCTTGAGTTTAGAAAGGGGGCTAGGAATTAGTAAGTCATTAGTTGGTGTTTTAGAGACTGGCTGAACCTGATATATGAAGCTTGGTGTATTATAGGTGATATGGGGTATAAGACATGCTACCCCCAAATATGACATCTTGGTATTTGAGCAAATAGCAGAAGCCAAGGTCACTCTCAACTTTTCCTCACTCTTCTCCCTGGAAGCAAATCATAAAGCCTTCCTTCCTGAGGTATCCTCCTTTTACCTAGAGGGAAGGAACATCCTCATCTTTGAAGACAGACACTAAGAAGAATCTGAACAAACAGGTCTTACTAAACTTCTCACTGTTTCTTACTATTAGATCCATTAGATCACACTTGCTTTGTCAATCATACTTCCCCATGCTGTCCCTTTTTATCAAACCTAAGCAAAAATAAAGTTTTGCCTACTTCTTTGCATCTTCATTTCTAAAGTCTCCTGTGTCATGTGAAATTTTCATAAATAAATTCGTTTGCTTTTCTCTTGTAAATCTGTCTTTTGTTGTAGAGGTCTCAGCAATGAACTTAGCAGTGGGTGAGAAAAGAAGCATTTTCCTTCTCTATGCAGAGAATAACATTCTTAGGTGAAATCTTGTGTGTGGTAGGGAATGAAGCTGTAAAGGCAGCAGGGCTTAGAACTTCTAATGAATGATGGAGTATGGTTCAATTATATTATTGAATATTATTTATAACTTGTCTTTAGCTTCAAGAAACAGACCCAATTACTGAGGTGTAAACACACAAGAGTTTACATCTCATATGAAAGAAGTCTTGAGGTAAATATTCTTCGACCAGAGCAGCAGAGATCCAGGATGGATCTGTCTCTTGGCTGTGCTGTACCTGACTTTCATGTTCAGAGTACTGAATGGTTCAAGATGGCTGTTGGGGCATCAGCCATTACCTCCGCATTGAGGAATAATAAAAGGCAGAAGAGCAATACAAGTCACAGGGCTCATGCCTTCTAAATAGGTTCCCTGACTTTTCACACAATATTTCTATTTATAATATATTAAAAAAAAAGTTAGGGTCAAGGAGGAAGGATGAATGGGTTGAGAATAACTAGCATTCTCTATCACCTGGAAGAGTTTCATCAGATTTGGATTTTTAAGCATTTCCTTGGCAGAGGATTGAGAATTTCTTGGGGGCAATCCACAGAAACAGATGCTCCATCATCTGTTTTTATAGGATTTCCCATCACTGACATTTTTGAGTGCAAGTGATAGTTACAGCTTGGTTCATTTTGGTCATTGGGGTATAGGTGGGTCACATGTGTCTGCTCACGTTACTCTCTGATGAGATGAGATGTAACTCAGGCTTCTAGGACTCTAAGTGACTTTAGTGCATTTGAGATGAAGGATGGAGTCCAGTTAAATCTCTTTTATTTTTAGAGTGAACCTCCTTGGGGGGAAAAACTCTCATAATCTGCTTTTTAAAATTTTTTTTAGTTGTAAATGGACACAATACGTTTATTTTATTTATTTATTTATTTTATGTGGTGCTGAGGAATGAACCCAGTGAACCCAGTGTCTCACTTGTGCTAGGCAAGCATTCTGCCACTGAACCACACCCCCAGCCCCTCATAATCTGCTTTTGTCTCCTTTTTAAAGACAAATGTGTGTGTGTGTGTGTGTGTGTGTGTGTGTGGTTTTTTTGATCAATTTATTTTGTTTATTTATTTTTATGTAGTGCTTGGGGTCGAATCCAGTACCTCACACGTGCGAGGCAAGTGCTCTACGGCTGAGCCACAACTCCAGCCCCCCCATAATCAGCTTTTAAAATATCTTTTATCCTTTGGCCTTTACGGTAGCACTGATGATGTTTTTTGTTTCTGACTTTTTTCTTTGCTTAACATTTGAGTTTTGGAAAGTAAACTGGAAGGTAGAGTTGGATTTAGCTGTTCCCCCTTTCCCCCTGAAACTTTTTCTCTGTTATATATTTATCCATAAAATTTGGTAATACTTCAGGTTTATATACTTGGTTACTAAAAAGGCATTTTCAAAATCACTACTCTTCTTCTATTCCCTTTCCTGTATTTGTTATTACCCTGCTGGGGATTGAACCCAGGGCCTTAAGCATGCTAGAAAAGTGCTCTATCACTGAGCTACACCCTGGCCATTCCTTTCCTTTTCAAGTTCATTATCAATATTACATAATTATTGGTATTTATCTCCTGGGAAGGTACACTCTTTGTACTACATGCAATGATAATGAGATAGATAGAGGCTTCAATAGTCATGGCATTGTGACTATTAGCTCATTAATTCCTACGGAGAGAAATCCTACAAAGAATATATTCATTTGACCCGTGGTGAGACATAATCGTGTTGCTGAAATGAAGGAACCCAATTTTTAAAGTATTTTAATGTTTTTACTATGAAAGATTCATAAAATTTCTGGCTGACACATGCCATAATAGATTTCTGAGAGTGAGTTCGTGTGTGTGTGTGTGTGTGTGTGTGTGTGTGTGTATGTTAGGGAAGACAGTGGGAGTGGAGCTTTGCTAGCACCGAGTTTGTACAATCTGACACATGGCTCAGATTTCAGAATACACATGAAATAATTTTGTTTGCAAAATGAAAACCCCCTTTTGAAAATGAGATTACCAAGCCTCAATGCCAACCTGAATTTTGCATTCTCTTCAGCCAGGCTTACAGAGATTTTCACAGGTTGGGTAGGCTGCTTTCTATGTGCTATTTAAGCAGAAGAGGGCAGCAGAGAAACCAATTAGAAAACCAGCATCCTGGTTTGCTTCCTTCTAATAGAACTGTTGTACAATATAAATCCTGTGTAGTAAAATAAGTGAAAATTGAAATTAATATCTTTTATTTCAACCTAAAAGTGATTAGAAAACAGTTTAAGGTTACATGATTCACATTTCTACTCGTTAGTTTTAGCTCAATTATACAGATGTGTATAATATTTGTGGGTTTTGATGTTGTTCTCAGATCTGACAAGCAAAAGTAGAATGGATTATATAATGCAGTAAACTTTTGATGGGGTTTGTTTTTTCTCTGGCCATTTTGTGTGTTTATAGAAAAGCAGATGCTCCAGTGGGTTTTTCTGGTTTATTTCAATATGTTTATCCACTGGAGTTAGTTTCTAAGGAAAGTCACTTCATTTTTTGTTAAAACAAAGGGAAGTTTATGGCTTTTGACTGAATTTTGGGTTTAGAATTAGTGGTCTAGTTTTTTTTGTTTTATTTTAAAAACATTGCCTATGTGAACATTTTTTTTCAGTATTTGTTGAAAGGAACAAGATCTAAATTGATGGATTGGTTTCTCGTCCTTGACCTTTGAAAATGTGCTATTTAATTAATTGAAGCAACACTCTTTTCCTCTAAAGGATGACTTCAGTTATATTCATGGGTCTAACTAGTTGTATTTACTATGTATGGAAGCTATTCTGTTGCTCATTAATATTCTATATTTGTTTTTCTAATGATTAAGGCCAATAACATAGCATAGCTGAGGGCTTTTCTCTGAAAGCCAGTCTAGCATTTTGATGTATTCTGTTTAAAATAAAGAACAGGATTCAGTGATTGTTAAACAGGTAACTAGTGCTTATTCTTCCTCTGCCAGGGAACCAATGAAGATGGAGCTGCAGTTCTATTCTAATGCATTATGTGTTTTATATTGTGGTAAATTTAATCTATTGATTTCTTTGTTATAGCCCTGTTTTATAAGCTATGAAATAAAGGGCCTCAATGTGACTTATAAAGTGAGAAGTGTTATAGTCTAATGGTGAAGATGCATAACAGGACCTGCTAGTTTAGCAGGGAGACTCTGACTCAGGATGCTTAGGATATATGATTATAGTTCATTCTTCCTGGAAGCACTTAGTGGCTCATCTTGTGCATCTTCTGATCCTAGTCCTTCTCATCTTCTCCCTGTATTAAAAGTGTTGTTTGATTAAGTGTTGCTACTTTTATGGAAGTCAAGGGCCTGATTTCTTTAAAAAGAAGGTACCTCTGCTGTCATCTATGACTCCAGGTCACAACTGTCATTCTACTGTTTCCCCAAATACGTATTTGTCTTCTTGAGGTCATCCTTCAGATCACTGATGCTTTTCCCATTTTTATAAAAAATATTTTCCTCCCTGTGTTTTGTTTTGAATATTGTCAATTGTTTTGCCTTCAAATTCACTAACCATTTTCTTCCTGTTACCTCTTACCTGCCATTAATCAAATGTATTTTTCACATCAGACACTGTAAGTTTAATCTGTAGAAGTTTGAGTTAGTTTTTTGAACATGTGGAATATAGTTATGGAACTGTGTTAGTCCTTTTCATTCTAACATCTGTATCAGTTCTGGATCTGTTTTGATTGAATTTTTTTTTACAAAAGTTTCTGATATTTTATTAAATATGTAAAAGGAAAAAGTTCTTCCAGTTTCAAATCTAGCAGTGTTGGCAGAATCAATGACATCATAGCCCACTGGTGGGCCTAAACATATAACTAAATAAACATTCACACAAAATACTATATATCAATTTTGAAGTTAGCAAGTGACAAATTGAATAAGTTTTTGTTTAAATGTTTAAAAACCCCAATTCTCTCAATAGCACCCCACAAAAACTAGGAAAGCTTTCCTAATCCAAATTAAATCTAAAGACTTTAAATATTGGGGCTGGAGATGTGGCTCAAGTGGTAGTACGCTCGCCTGGCATACATGAGGCACTGGGTTCGATCCTCAGCACCACATAAAAATAAAATAGAGATCTTATGTCCACTTAAAACTAAAAAATAAATAAATAAATAAAAATATATGTGTATATGTATGTATGTGTGTGTGTGTGGTGTGTGTGTATAAAGACTTTAAATATTATTCCATTTTTAAACTAGTGATTGAATTTTTTTCCTTTCTCATGGATTGTATTTTCCTGCTTCTGTTTATGCCTAGTAATTTTTGACTGAATACCAGGCATTATTTTCCATTTTGGGTACTGGATATTTTTGTATTTCTTACAATTATTCTTTTTTTTTTTTTTAAAGAGAGAGAGAGAATTTTTTAATATTTATTTTTTAGTTTTCGGTGGACACAACATTTTTGTTTGTATGTGGTGCTGAGGATCGAACCCGGGCCTCACTCACGCCAGGCGAGCTTGAGCCACATTCCCAGCCCTCTTACAATTATTCTTAAGTTTGTTTCTTCCCTCTCTCTCCATCCCAGCCCTGCCCCCGCCTTTCTCTCTCCTCCCTCCCTCTCTTACAATTAAATTACTTGGATAATTTTGCTTCTGGAGGTCTGATTTTTAAGATTTGTTAGGTAGGACCAGGGCATCTAATATATCTTTAGGGTAGGGCATATTACTGAGTTAAGACTATCTTAGCCTTCTATATAATACCTCCTGAATGTTGAGGTTTTCTTCTCTGGATTATGGGAGCAGGCACTTTCTGACCTTGTTTGAGCACCTGTGACTGTTAACTTTATAATCCTCTAGTGTGCTCTTGCCCCCAACTTGGGTGCAGCATTGTGGCTGTCGAAGACTGTTGTAGTTCTCTCTCCATGCAGTTTTTCCTGGGGCATTCTGACCTGTGAACTCTTGCCTTCTTGGTATCCCTAGACTCTAAGCATCATTGCCTTACTCAGGGAATCCCCCAGGCTCCACCTAGCTTCTACTTCTCTACACTGTGGCCCAGAAATCTCTGGAGCTGTTGTTTTTCTTCTTTCCCATTTCTCACTGATCACTGTTCTTATTCAGTATCATGAAAACCATTAGGTTTGGGTTTTTCATGTATAAAAGTAAATTCAAGTCTTGTTATCCATCTTCACTGATAACTGAAATTCCTTTGTCTAAATTCTCAAAATGGTTCCCTGTCACAGCCCATTTGAATCTAGTATTTTCCCCTCTTCTTCATAATGGAATTACATTAGTGTTGTAAGTGTAAATTGTAGGCTCTATCTGAAAAACTGCATAGCATCCCTAAGAAATACTATTGCACTGCTGCTTGGTGGACTCTCTTCCTTTTGTGGATTCCTAAATAGGTTTATAGGGAGTGCTAAGAGGTGGCCACATTGGTGCTTGCTGATGGTGATTGAGCGCAAAATGGGTGGTTTGATAAGGAGCAGAATGAGATGTTCATTTCTAAAAAAGTTTGTTTATTGTTATCAAACCCTCTTTATAAGTAGTTCAAGTATGAGATAGTAAGAAATTCTACTTTTGAAGTCTCTCTGTGACCAGGTACCACCTATAAGTGCCATAGCTACAGGATGAGTGGGAAGTAGATATTCTTGCCCTCAGGAAGCTCACCATGTATGGGAGAACTAAATATGCAAGCTTAAAATTGTCATACAGTGTAACAAAGTGTGACTTTTTTGGGCTGGGGTTGTAGCTCAGTAGTAGAGAAAATGTCTAGAATGTGCAAGGTCCTGAGTCTGATCCCCAGTACCACAAACAAAAACTAGGGCTTTCCTACTTAAGGACTTTAAGAAGCCAGAAATATTCTAATTCCTTGTACTATTTTGATAAAAGAAGAACAATAACATATTGATGCTTTTTTTTTTTTTTTTTTTTTTTGTACTTTGGGCTTCTTGGTGAAAACATATCTATTTTATCTAACAGCAAACAATTGAAAAACCAGGGCAAAAATATATAAAAAAACAAACCTCCAAAAAACCATTCTGAACATGACTTCTTACCAAGAATGATTTTTATCTCCATGTGCCACTTTTTATTAATTTAGCTAGCTTGTAGCCACCTAACTAGAATTTACTGTTTGTTTATATGTTTTTCAGATTACTGACAGGTTTTATTTTGTTTAACAAGTAGAAAGCATCTCTAAGCCTTTATCCTTAAAATATGTATTCCCCTTAGCAGCAATGCTAGTGGAAGAAAGAGGATTGTCTCTTCTACTAAATATATTCCTTCTTTTATAAAACAATTCTAAAAGTTTGGTTTTCAATCTTATTTTGACCCATGCTTCAGGTGGCTGAATTATTTCTGTAAAACATGATCACTGAGGCATTGTTGTCCTCTAGGTTAGCATTCAGTCAGTTTCTTTTCTCTCCCATGTATACTTTTAAAAGTATATTGGTGTGTTCTTATTTTTACTTTCTTTGTTTGGTCTTTTGATACCAAAACAAATTAACTATTACTTCTCTAAGCTCAGTTTTTTAAAGACACATGATTCACAGTATAAAATTTTCAGTGGTCTTATGTGGTGCATGAAGTAAGAAACTCTGAATCTAAGTATAGTTTTAGGCTTTCCTGGTAGTAGATGGTTAGTACCAATCCACTGTATCATTGGGCTTCTTTTTTTAGGAAAACCTAATTATTGATCTAATAAAGACTTGACTTAGGAGGAAAACAAATACAATTTTAAATAATTATAGAACCAAAATTTTAACATCGATTTGTAAGAACCCTTGGTCACTTTAAATTTCTTCCCAAATTGACAAATATGGGACTTTCTCACAACAGTCAATGGAATTCCTAGAGAGAACAGTTTCTATTTTGGCAGCCCCAGGAAAATGGCGGTTGGTGCTCTTTCTGTATGGTAATTTATCTTACCTTTTAATGAATTATGAGGTAACTGTTGACTTTAGAATAGTTCTAACATGCAATAAAGTCTTAATCTATTAAAAATAAACCTATCATTTTATGAATTAAACACTCCAGCAATAAGAATGGTGCTTTAAGGAGCAGAGCATATGAGTGCTGCCATTCCTTGCTTGGTGGCACTTGAGAAGCTTTTATAGTTAACCTAGCAATTTTATGTTTGTGGGGTATATATAGCCCACTTCATCTAGGGAAAATATCCCTCATTTAAAAAACTAGAATCCTTTCCAAGGTTAAGCATAATGAATTCAAGTAATATTCCTCCAAAGCTGATTTCTGTGCAGTTGGTATAAACTAATAGCTGGTTAATACGCAGCTCTTGAAGGTAAGTCATAAATGAGGTCTTACATTACCCATAGACTGAGCAGACCTACAGCCAGTTGTACTGTCCACCCACTGTGCTGAAGTAGCCTGTAGAAAAACACTGTAGTTGGTTTGATCCATATAGAAGGCTGTGACTGTGGTGCTGTGTGAACTAACATAATGCTGTGGGATGCAAAGAAGTTGTGCCCATTTTGCCAAGTACCAGGCACTGTGATGTACTCTTGTCGAAAAGAGCTCAGAAGGAAGAGGATGCAGTTCATTTACTAGCTGTGTAAGCTCAGTATCACATGAGTGAACACAACCTTCTGATACAGAAGAGCCTATACAGAGGAATGATGATACATACCTCAGTTAACTTCTTTTTGAACAAAGATGACCAGACGAAGAGTGGTATTGCAAAAGTAAATGTCCTTTAGGCTGCACTCAAATCTGTCATCATGGACATTTTTGCATGTGTCCTATTGATCGACCACTGATTGCTCATTCTGGTTTTTATCAGTCCCACAGACCCACATGAGTAGCCATTGAGATCATTTGCTTTTGAGTCAAATTAGGGGGCGTTAAATTTAGTAGATCTTAATTTTGGTTGACACTGGTAGAACTTTCTTCTTCTTCTTCGTCGTCATCTTCTTCTTCTTCTTCTTCTTCTTCTTCTTCTTCTTCTTCTTTTTCTTCTTCTTCTTCTTCTTCTTCTTCTTCCTCCTCCTCCTCCTCCTCCTCCTCCTCCACCACCTCCTCTTCTTCTTATTCTTCCTTTCATTTTATTTTACCTTATTTATTTATTTATTTGGTACTAGAGATTGAACCCAGGGGCACTTAATCACTGAGCCACATCCTCAGCTCCTTTTCTTTCTTTCTTTCTTTCTTTCTTTTTTGTATTTTATTTAGAGACAGAGTCTTCCTGAGTTGCTTAGGACCTTACTGAGTTGCTGAGGCTGGCTTTGAATTTACAATCCTCTTGCCTCAGCCTCCTGAGCCCCTGGTGCATGCACCACTGCACCCAACTAATATGAACTTCTTAATCAGTATTAAGGAGGGCATGAAAGCCTGGGGCATGTTTCCATCATGTGACTCCCATGCGCCACTCAGATATTATGCATGGGTCAAAGTCTTTGGTAAGGCTCAATTGTCATTTCTTATGTGTGTTACATTCATTAGTTTCTATTTGTGCAAGGTTTTGGTGATTTAGTTCATGTCCTATTGAAGGGTTTTCTTTTTAATTTGTATTTGAGAAATATCTAAACTCCTAACTTTTCTTAATGTTCATGGTTGAAACCCTTGCATGAAATTATTGTACTTAAGAATTAGAAAGGACTAAAAGATCATCTGATTGGACTCTGCAGATTAATAGTTTCCAAAGGTTAACTGACTTGCCCCAGACCACATATCCATTTAGAAACTGAGTCAAGACAGAATGTGATTTTTTTCTAGAACTGTGACCCTTATTTAGTGACACAAAATTCAAAATTTCCATTCACTTGCTTCCACTTCATAGAGTTGGTCTGCATTGAAGTGGGTGTATGTTGCTGAATGAAAAATAGCTTGAAAATGTGATTGAAGAGACATTCAGTATTTATTGTAGCTGCAGCTGAAGTACTAGTTGTTTTAATCACTGTCACCATTGCTTGTTTTGATCTTTACTTATATTTTTAAAATTCTGCATTCCTGTAACATAATGGGCAATCCTGGTAGCCATCCAAAAAACACTCACTCTTGAGCCCTTGCTGAGTCTCTGCTTCTTCCTCCATGTTCCTAGATAGCAAAATGAGATTCTCACAATAAGGTGGGCTGTGTTCCACCTGAACAGGCCCCCACCCCATCTCAGGTTTGCTCTTGTAGTCCCAGGAGGAATTAACTTTAGTGAAACAAACTTGGAGGCCAGACAATTTATAATCATTGGTTTGGTAGTAAGAACCAGGTCAGAGGCTTCTTTTCATTTTTTGATGAGCGCTGGATGTCTGAAGTTGTTGATGCAACCTGAATTTTTAAATGCAAGTTAATACCTTTCCTGGAAGCCAAAGGCAGTTAAGATTTTCTTGTCCTGCAGAGAGTGTTTTTTGCCGCAGTCTGGCTGGGCACAATCAGGAGCCACTTGTCAAAAGAAACTAACTTTATTTTTAGAACCACACACGCCAAACAAAACAGCCTCTCAGGAAAAATCCTCAGAGCCTCAACTGCCACCACCAGCTTTTCACAAGCCTCTCTCTCCCACACAAGCCTCTTTCCACCTCCCACAATCCTCCTGCTCTTGAGGCCGATTGGCTGGGTCACGTGGGCGGAGCCAAAAAAGTCCCCCAATGAGCAGCTCCGTGGTCTGAAAGGGCAGGGAAACAGTCCAATGAGCATCACCGCAGAGGAGCCAATCAGCTAGATGTTGCTGGGGCCGAGGAGCCAATCAGCTAGATGTTGCTGGGGCCACTGTGAGCCAATCATCAGCCGGCAGCTGGAAGTTTGCTGGGGCCCCTTCCGCTGTGGCTCTCAACAGTTTTTTTTTTTTTTTTTAAGTTCTTAAGATTCTTTTGACACTTTGAGTTTATTTTTTCTAACAAAATCTGACCTTAGGCTTAAAAATAAGTTTGTTAGATACCAACCTTGTGTTCCCTTGAGCTAGGCTGTAAGCCCCCAATGAACTGCAAATTGCAGAGTGACTGCTCTAGGGCCACCCTACATTAGGCTGGTACAGCTGAAGGGTGAGGAATCCATTTATTAAAAAAATTATATGAGGCTTTTTCAAGATTATACCAGTATTTCTTTACCATGTCCAGTATAATTTTATCTTTGTAATATAGTACAGTCCCAGCCTAATAGGCAGTAATTTCCTTTATTAGACTTGCAGCTATAATGGGTTAGTAATTCTCTTAGTTCATTCATCAGATTTTTATCAGATACATTCTTTGTATCATGCATTGTGCTGGATTCTGGGAGATAATTAAGAAATGGTTCCTGAACTCACTGAGCTCATAGTCCATGAGAAAAATAAATAAATAAATAAAATTGCACCAGTCTATGAACACACTTTTACAGCACAGGCATGTGTTACAGAGGCATAAAGCAAAGATGCTGCCCTGTCTGGAGTCAAAGAAGACCACACAGCAAAAAGACAGTGTAGCAGAAGAAAGGAAAAGAATTGACTGGGCAATGATGAAGCAAAGGGCCTTTTAAAAAGAGGGAATAGGGGCTGGGATTGTGGCTCAGAGGTAGTGCACTTCCCTGGCATGTGTGAGGCCCTGGGTTCGATTCTCAGCATCACATATAAATAAATAAAGGTCCATCAACAACTAATAAAATATTTAAAAAAAAAGAAGAGGGAATAATTTGTGCAAAGCAGCAGAGGCAGCAGTTTTTCATTGCTGGGACCAAATTACCTGACAAGAACAATTTAGAAGAGGAAACCTTTATTTTGGTTTATGGTTCCAGAGGTTCAGTCCATGGTCAGCTGAATCAGCTACTCTGGACCCAAAGTGAGGCAGAACATCACGGTAGAAGGGCATGGTGGAGGAGCTCTGCCCCATTTGTGGTAGCCAGAAAGCAGAGAGCTCATGAAAGGGAGAAGGGGCCACAGGGCAGATAAACTCTTCCAGGGCACACTCCCAGTGACCCACCTCCTCCAGCCACAGGTACCACCCAGTTAGTCCATTCACACTAGGATGGACTAATTGGTGGCAGCTCCAGCAATCCAGCCCTTTCACCTCTCAACATTCCTGCATTGACACAGGAGCTTTGAGGGGTCACCTCATTATCCATAGGAAGGTCTGAAAGAGAGTAGTGATATGTCAGCACTGAATTCAGTGTGATTGTCTTTGTCTTCATTTGGTTGAGGGAATGAAGCAAGTATTTGCTGGCTGGGATGAGCTGTGCTAAGTATTCAAAACCTCATCCTCTATCAACAGGAACTACTGGAGGTTTCTCACAAAGGGAGTGAAATCAGTTTCATGTTTGAGGAAAATGTTTTACTAATGAAGTGATGAATAAAATAAATGAAAATGGGGTCAATGGCATTCAATGATTGTGATGTAAAAATTGATCTGTGTATTTAAGAGTTAAATCTGGAACTCAGTACAGCACGGAGTTTAGAGAAGGTGAACTTGAGAAATTGATTAAACACTGATAGCATTGCTTATGGGAGGGCATCATCTCTTTGTTGAGATTGTAAGTAGGGATACTGTTTTCTGAGGTATCTGCATTCATAGCATAACCTGTACCCTTCTTTGGCATAGCTCTTATGACTTTATATTGTAATTGTGAATTCCTTCCCTGAGCTATAAACTCTTTGATCTTAGGAACAAGCTGTATTGGTGGTGTTTTTTTTCCCCCATAACACCTTGTCCAGGGTTTGGTATGTAGTAGGTGTTCAGTATATATTTTAATGTTTGGATGGATGCAACATTCATCTATGTAAGTTATTCTGTTGAATTATTTTTGTTCAAAACTACTTTTGTTTTTTTGTCAGAAACAAGACTAATATAATTTCATCATATGGTTATATTTCTTTGGAGTTTCATTTTTTAGAAAATAGCCAGACACATTTATATATATATATATATATATATATATATATATATATATATATATATACACACACACATATAT
>NW_026000016.1:20435400-20443760 GCF_001458135.2 Marmota marmota marmota | reverse complement strand
AAGGAAGACACTGTCAAAGAAAGAAAGGAAGGAAGGAAGGAAGGAAGGAAGGAAGGAAGGAAGGAAGGAAGGAAGGAAGGAAGGAAGGGAAAAACAAAACCCACAATGCTTAAGTACTTGATAAAATTCCCTTAGCAGTTATTACCAGAGGTGGTTTCAATCCAGGTATTCTAACACAGGGCAGAAGCTTTGCACCACCTCCATTCCCTCCATGGCTTTATGTGGGCTGGAGGTCTTCCAGATGCTTATAAAATTGACGAAAATGGAAAGTGAAGACTCGACCTCAGTTGGAAGGGGTGACAACTGTACTGTGAAAACCAACCAGAGGGGGATACATTTCAGTTCTTCTTTGCTAACTATGGAAATCATAAATGAATTATGGCACCTTGGTAAATTAAAACTTTTCATTTCAGAAAGCTGATGGTCTTTGTGCATCTCCCCTTCAGCATGATGTATGTAACCACTGATTAGCTGACTCACTTGGTAGGTACAGTTGGCAGATGCAGGACTAATCAGTTTTACTTGCCTTGCTGTTTAAAAATTGCAATAATTTTTGCACTATCATTGTGAAATGGATGAGTTCAGAAATGGATTCAGGGACTATCTGTGTTAAACCAATGCATAAGTGATTTCACCTTCAGTAAATTTAATTCCTGGCTTCAGCTTTAGACCACAGTAATCTTAAATGAGACGTTTTGTTGCATGCTAATAAGCTCAGGGATTTTATCTGCTGCTGTTATGGTCTTTTGAAGAGGACGCTCCCATTGCAAAAGATGTCTACAATACAATGAATGGCAAGAAGAACCAGGAGTATTTCTGATTGCTTAAACACATCTGAGGTTTATTAATTTTCTGGATATGGGTTAACATGGTTCCATGAATAGGCACAGGCCTAGAGAGTAGGATTAGGAAGGTTTCCAGGGGCTCTGAACTCATGTCAAGCAAAACTGGCATGCTAGGTAGCTAAGTCAACTGAAGAGAGAAAAGACCTCGAAAGTGCTTTATCTCACCACATAACATTTGTAAATTTTATTCAATTAATTTACAGCTGCAAGGCTCGTGAGGCTGAAATTAAAGTTTTGTAAAGTTTCCATAAGGAGGCAGCCAAACATGTTTGATTAGCAGTGGCTGTTTTGGAAATGAGTTGGCAGCGATATAAAAATAGAAGGTTTGGGTTTCAGGAGGCATGTTGTCATGCTCGTGCCCATTTCATTAACTGTGGGAAGCCTGTATTTCCCACCTGTCATCAAAGGCATTTCTGCTCTCTGCTGTGCCTTTTCCAGACTGACCTCTAATACTGAAGTAAGCATCTTTTATAATTAAGTCTCATCAGCCCTATATTCTTAGAGAGCTTGTTTTGATTTGTGGAAATCAGTTTTCCATGCTGCCTTTTTCTTTCTACACCCTTACAGCATGATCTGTAATTTTTATTTTCAAGTTGTGTGCATTTGTAGAAGGTGTTTATCAAAGTTTGAAGCAGTAGATGTCCCTTTATATGGAAATCAGGTTGGCCATTCATGGCCAAAGGGCTCACAAATAGGGGCACAGAGCAGGCTTTCACATAATAATAAATAGACTATTAAATTGCAGCCTTCAACGTAACAGTTACCATTATTAATTTTTAATGGATTTTCTTTTGTTTCTAAGGAACATTGCCATCTAAACTTCAGCAGGAAGATTTCAAACCCTTAAATAAAATTTAGTAGTGACAAAGATTCTCTTCTTGACCAAGCTTTAGTCAGTCTCCTGAACCTTCTGCCCAAACAGTGCTCACCTCTGTACTTCCTTATAGAAGCCAGTTTTAGGAAGATTCTGCTAAGTCACTTTAGCCAGAACCTCCCCCTCCCCAGTCCTCCATATCTGATCATCCTCTGCATCTCATTGGTTCCTTAGCCTCATCCATCCTTCAGGTGATGTCTGATCAGCCTGGTCTATCTTTAGCAAGAATCCTACCAGGTTGGCTTAGCCAGAATTCCTCTTACCCCTGATATACTACCTTTTGGTCATTTTCTATCCCTGGGCACTGCCCTGCTCCTTGCCTATACCTTCCCACTTGCCAGTACTGTATTTAGAACTGAGACCTGATCTATACTGAGATCTTTCCTCCTAGTGCCATAGTCCTGAATTAAATCTCTATTTTCCACCTTAACTACTATCCAGCTCTGATTTGCTTTGATGAGAGCCTATTTAAGTTATATTGGAGAAGCTGTCTCTGGAGAGCAAAGAGGGACTCAAGGACTGGGAAGGGATACAAAGGTAGCTTCCATCTGTAATGTTTTATGTCTTGGAAAGGAAAGGTTTCAAATATGAAAGGAAATATGAAGAAACTGGTTGTGGAACATGGAAGTTTGCTATTCGATTCGATAGTCCTTTTCAAATTGTCTCTGGTGAGAGACCTTTTTCATTTCCAGTCTATCATGGGGCAGTATGTGGTCCTGTAGCGCTGTGGTTGTTCTGCAGCCCTTGACCCGCATGCCACTTAGCACATGAGTTGCACAAGATTCAAACCTGACAGCACCCCCTGCCCCCAGACAGACTCACTGATCATGCATTGGGATGTCTCAGCCATGTCAGGCTGCTATAAAAGTTCCTGGAAACTTATTCTTAATTTTAGTTCTTATCTCATAGTGAACCCATAACAGAGATTTCTGGTCAGGCACTCTGTTAGCCCTGTTAACATGTTTGTGTGCCACACATATTTCATAATAAAAGAGTCTAAATCATTTTGGACATATTTACCTTTTCAAAGCATTTTATTCTAACTTATTTACTTATTCTGCATATTTGTCCCCAAAGTGGGTCATTCTTTTACTCCACAGATGTGTTTTGATCTTGAAGCTGTTCTAGATGCTTCCTAAAATTTAGTGATAAATAAGACCTTGTTTTTTCTCTGAGGGTTTGCAATGTAATGAAGACAGCTTCATTCAGCAAACATTTTTTGGCTCACTTGTTTTGCTTCAGGCTTTGTCTTAGGCAGTAAATATTCAAGCATATGTAATTGCTAAGCTTTTTTTTTTCTAGGAGTTCTATTTTATAGTGGTTATAGAGCCAATATTTTCTATGTCATTGCATGCCATGGAAACCCTGAAAATGGCCATGATTTGTGATTGAGCAGGTTGAAAGTTTTGCCCAGGAGAAACATTTGAACTGTGTCTTCTGAAAGAATGAAATGGGGTCATTGTTGTTTGTTTATTTTTAAGTTGACAAAGGGTTAAAGTCAAAGCAACAGTGTGAGCAAAACTGGAGAAACTCAATTCACCAGAGCTTGATGGGAAGTGATGGGCAGGTTAGCTGGGATTCTAGCACAAAGCCTATAGGCAGGTGAGAAAGGCAGGGTGGTGTAAGACAGCGTGGGCCTTGAAGTTCAGACTAACAATATTCAGCTTTTTCTTAACCACATGAGAAGATTTAAAGGAATGATCAGATTTTGGTTGGGGCACAGGCAGTATAAAAAGTGGAGAGAGACTAGTAGAGGGGAAACTAGTTAGGAGGTAGTTACAATAGTCTAAGTGAGATTTGAACTATAGCATTGGCTCTGAGAAGTAGAGGAAGGAATACACCTAAGGACTATTTCTGAGATGGAAGTGAAAGAATGGTGTATGGGAAGAGAGAAGGTCTAAGTGAGAGTCCTGTGCTTGTTTACACAGACAAACAATCACCCAGAGAGGGACACATTTTTCCATGGATGAAGACATAGATACTTTTTGCAGCTGAGAGGATGGAAGATAGGAGTATCATTTTAATGGCCTTAATACTCTCAAAATAGTTAACATTATTTCAGAGAAGTGAAAGGTAGTGTAAAACTTGAAATGGAGGACAATGGGACAAATATAAATTTGCCTTGGGGAGTGTAACACCGCTTTCTTTGTTATTGCAGTTAGGATGTTTAACTTTATTTCCTGATATAGACCTTTAGCTCTCACTGTTGAGTTCCACATATTCATTCATTATTATTATTTTTTTATTAAAGACTTACCATGTGAGAGAAACATTGGATTATGAGCTTGGGATGGAAATTAAGTTGTAAATCCTGCCCTCAAGGAGTTAGCAATATGGTTGCAGTAGGTGGGCTCACAGGAAGGAAAGCTAATCTCGTTAAGAGTGTGGGGCCATGAAAGGCATGGAAGAGGTGAATGTGATATTAATTTTATGTGTCAACTTGACTGGGCTAATGGATGCCCAGACAGGTGGTAAATCATTATTTTGTTGTGTCTACGATGGTGCTTCTGGAAGAGATTGGCATTTGGATCAATTACTGAGTAAAGAAAATCTGCCATTATCCAATCTGTGAAGGCCCCAAATAAACCAAAACTGTAGAGGAAGAGGTCAGGTCTTTCTCTTTTTCATGTATAGATGGAACATTGAACATTGGTCTTCCCCTTCCCTCTTCTTTGACATTGGTTCTCAGGTCTTCAGGCTCTGGAGCTTCTACCAGAGGACACACTCTTCTTCCCTCTTCCCATTTCTCTAGTGTTTAGCCTTTGATTTGGAATCACATACACCATCAGCTACCCTGCCTCTCAGACCTTGGGACTTAGATTACACCACCAGCTCCTCTTTATTCTTTCCCCCCCACTATGCTGGGGAGTGAAACCAGGGCTTCATGTATGCTATACAAGCTTTCTGCCATTGAGCCTACATTCCCAGCCCTCAGCTCCTCTTTATCTAGCTTGCAGATGGCAGTTATGGTACTCTTGGCTTCTAATAATCACATGAACCAATTACCACCATAAGTGAGTGAGTGTATGTGTGTGTGTATGTGTGTGTGTGTGTGTGTGTGCATGTGCATGTATTTCCTAATGCTTTTATTTCTCTGGAGAACCCTGAATAATACAATTTTGAGAGTAGTATTAAAGAATGAGTACAGGTTAGTAGCTGAGAAGAGATAAGAGGAATTTTCTAAGAATAGTGAGGTATAGAGGATAGAGGGAGAGCTAACTGGGCTAGATTCTCAAAGTTTTAGTTTTACACATGAGAACTTGTTGTTAAGCAATCAAAAAAGAGCTACCCAGGGTTTAAGTGGAGGAGTCAGCCAAATTTCATTTTAGGTGGATTGTGCTGGCCATACCGTGTGGATAATGTAGGTGGAGATTCTACCCTAGTGCAGATAGGAGACAGTGCAGTTGTTCAGTGAGAGATGGTTGGCATCTAAACTAGGTTAAGCAATATTGGGAATGAACTAAAGAACTAATAAATTAATAAATACAAAACTGGCAGGAAGTGGAGATTGATTCAGATCAGAAAGTGAGAGAGCTGATGGAGACTTGAACTTGAGCTATTTAAATGGTGCAGCCGCCATGCAGAGCTTGTTGACAACCATGTTGGGAAAAGGGTGATCAGTTCACCATTAGACACCATAGGAGGTGCCAGGAGATGTCTAGCAAGTGATAAAATATCCATATACAAAGGTCTGTAGAAAGGTGCAGTGCAAGAGGACTTTGGAAGTCACCAGCATGTAGAATGAGATAGGTAAAATGCACAAGGGAGGAATTTACACAGGCTAAGCTAAGAGAATTTCAAGCAACTGCATTCTGTTTCATTCTTTAGTTAAAATTTACCAACAACTTCAACAGGTAGGAAGTAGGGCTGCTTACAGGGCACTCAGCTCAAAGGACAAAAGAAAACAATTTATATTTTACTGAATGATATTTATATTATGCTTACCTATCAGGAAGAGTGCAGAGATGCTAAAGAAAGATGGGAACCTGGTCTTTCCTTGAACTGTTGAACTGAAGGAATTCTTAAAAAGCAAATGTGTCATAAGTTGAGAAAAATAACTAAGTTGCATATTAAAGTAATTTGTATACCATAAAATACCATTTTAGATGAACAAAATGTACAATTAAATTAAAAAAAAATAATATAGGGTCTTGCTATGTTACCTAGGCTGGCCCTGAGCCCTTGGGGTCAAGCCATCCTTCTGCCTCAGCATTCTGAGTAGCTGGGACTAGTGGTATATGCCACTGCAGCCCTCTCAGTTTAAATGAATTTTTTGAAATTTACATAAGTTATATTTTTAACATTTTGTGTATGTGATGATTGAGAGAGTGGATCACTAATGAGGCAGATTGCCTTCCAGGTGAAGGATAGAAAAGAGGATGGGCAGAGATTTAAGGAGCACCCACTTTATGCTGTATAATGTTCTGGAAGGGGTGCAAAGAAATGGGCAGAGCCTGGGAGCTTTTTAAGGAGAATAATACCTATCTTCATTAAGCCATCAATATAAATGTCATATTATGATATGTGTTTGTTTGCTGACTTCAGCCCTTAAACGGAAGGTATAGAGTCAGATTTGCTGTTAGTCAGCTTTTTCACCAATGCGCCCTAAAGACCTGACAAAAACAATATAAAAGAGGAAAAGTTTATTTGGGGCTTATAAAGTTTCAGAGGTCTCAGTTCATAGATGGCCAAATCCATTGCTGTGGGCCTGAGGTAAGGCAGAGCAGCGTGTTAGAAGGGTGTGGAGAAGGAAAACAACTTAGGACATGGCAACAAAGAAGCAGAGAGAACTCCATTCACCAGGACAAAATATATACCCTAAGACATGCCCCCAGTGACCCACCTCCTCCAGCCACACCCAACATACATACAGTTAGCACCCAGTTAATCCAGTCAAGCAGATTAATGCACTAGATACCATAAGCCTCTTATAACCCAGTCATTTCATCTCTAAACTTTGTTGCATTGTTTCACACCGAAGCTTTTGGGGGAACACCTCATAACTGACTCATAGCACTTGCATTACAGTTATTTTTGTTTAACAACTATTATATTTGACTACCACTAATTGATAATATAATTCTAAGCAGAACCCACCCTAGCATCTCAAGAAATTGTGGACATAACTTCACATATTTTAAGCTTTTTAATCTGGAAAAAGTATTAATGTATTACTAGTGATATAGTTATTGAAATGAATTTTAACAGTTTACCTGGCTTCTGGAAGAGACAAACTTGGTAATCCCTTTATCTCAGCCGGGTGTTCTAAAGCTTAAGTTTCCTGTCAGTTTTTATTGGTATTGCTTTATTTTGTTCTTTATCCTCAAAGCCTGTTTTCCTCCATGATAATATCCATAAGACTGTATGGGGAAAAAAAAAAGTTGCTTAGAGCATAGAATATTCACAGTCTCTTTTGTATAACTTTTACACAAAGTAGGTATTGGGTTTGTTATGGATCTTCTTGTAGGGGTTCATATTTGTTTTCTCGGAGGTTTATTGTCCTAGGATACTCATGGATACAAGAAATAAAAATAAAAGAAAATTGGGTTTGCAAAAAGGACCTTGTTCAAGCTCAGAGTGTGTTGGGGAGGGGTGTCCTTTGTCACCTTGGAAATATGGAGACAACCTTGAATTTTGAATTAAACCCCTAGTCTCTGGAGCCAGGTTTCCAGCCCTAAGGGACAATAAGCTGGTGGATGGGGATACAAAGGCTGCAGTCCACTCTGTGCAAACAATGGATGTTGGTATGGGGTTGACCCAGGTGGTATCTGCCAGTGTGGGTACATGCTCAGCCAGGAAGCCCATAAACCTGTGAGTGACTCCTGAGTAGGGAGATCTGACTCATCACATTGGAAAGCAGTGACGGCCCACAGTACTGTCTGATTTCTTCAGTATCTTCTTGGAACTCTTTAATCAACATTTCTGCACTGTCAGTTGAGGGACTATGAAAAGATTATGCTAATGTAAATATTAACCCCAGTAAAACAATTAGGAAGGGCAGTTTGTTAGGTAAATGTAACCTAGTGCATCCCAGAGATGAACAGCATTTATTATTATTATTTTAAATTAGCCACTCCAGTTTTTCTTTTCTTTTGCATGGAGATGAGAGCTGCTTATCTGTGCTGGACCATCCATAAATACTTCCTAAGTACTGTACTGCTAACGGTTATTCAGTGATTTAATCAGAAAGGACTGGCTTTGGATTTCTGATGAGGTAATGAGAATTGGCATTTAACAAGTTAATTGGAATTGGAAAGAGCTATTAAAAGGCCATGAGAAGGTCTTTCATGAAACCCTTGAATATGCTTCAATCTGAAGATCTTATTAAATTATGCTAAGGGTGTATTTTCCTTTCACTTTGAATCACCCATTAGGATCATCTAATCAGCTTCCTGAATGTTGCTTCAGATGAAATTATTATTAGTATCATAACGTTAGAATTTTTATTTTTTTCTCTTCAATTGTCAGTAGTGAATCAGTGTTCAATAGTGGTGATGGCTTTTAGTACTCAGTTTCAGCAATTGTTATTTTTGTGTCAAAGGCATGGTTGTTTCCTTTGTACAGACAGCTTTGCTTTACTCATGTGTCACATAGAAATCAGTTTCTTGCCACAGTGAAACAAATGGAAATGGTCAAATTCC
>NW_026000016.1:20382106-20435376 GCF_001458135.2 Marmota marmota marmota | reverse complement strand
TTCCTTCCTTCCTTCCTTCCTTCCTTCCTTCCTTCCTTCCTTCCTTCCTTCCTGTCACTGAGTTATATTGACAGACCTTTTATTGTTTTTATTTCGAAACAGGGTCTAAATTGCTTAGGCTAGCCTCAACCTCGTGATTAGCCTCAACCTTGTGATCCTCCTGCCTCAGCCTCCCAGGTGGCTGGGATTATGGTATACATCAGCAGACAGCCTTCATCATTCCTTTGCTGTTTATTTCACAATCATGAGACAGAATAATTGTTTCAAAATAAATATTCCCTTGAATTTGTTCTTAGCAAGTAATTTCCTGTTTGAGGCAAACTATTAGGATATTGCTTTTTGTTATTCAACTCACCAGTTTCATAAAACCAAATATATTATATTTGCTAATTGAAAATTATTATATGCTACCAGAGGTTGGCTAAATAAAGGGTGAGGAAAAGAAAATTAAGAAACAGTCTGTTGCTTTATTAACAAGAAAAATCCACTTTTTTTTTTTTTGTACTCAGAGATAACCTGAAAATTGTTTGGCAGATGACATTTCAGATTTTTTTAGAATTTTGTTTTTCAATATTTTAACATGTGTTTATGTATAATACTCAAAGGATTAAATGTGTGTGTGTTTGTGTGTCTGTGTGTGTACACATCAAACTGGTTATACCTTCCTCTATGTAGTAATTATGTTTTTGAAAAGCTGAATATAATAAAATTTTTGTAATTTAAATACCAGTTTTATAGGACCAGGGAAGCTGTCCCAAAGAAATAAAATCTCATAATCTCAGTAATAAACATATATATGTTTTCTTAATGTAAAATTCAGAACAATATAGATAAAATTTAACTTAGCACAGATGTTTCTAATATTTGTTATCTAAGCATATATTTATTTTGTAGATGAAATAAAATATTATAGAGAAACTGAAAAGGAGATTCTTTTGAAGAAACTAATAGCTTCTTATTGACCTTAAATACTTAAATGTTCAAATAGTAGGTTTTTTCTAAATCCACAAAATGTGAAATATTTTCTTCTAAAGTCTATGGTTGGTGCCTTTTGACTTTCTTGAACTCTCTTAATACAGTAGGTTCTTAAATGTGCAGGACATCTGGAAACTTAAGTAATTCCCACAGGGCTTTGGACCTAAGATTCAGGACTTTCTTAGATTGACAATGACAGAATAGTGGACATGTACCTATTGACATGCAAGCGGCAGATGAATGTGAGGGTCAGCACTTTCCGAACTAATCCATTTTCTTACTTGTGATTTTTACTTGTGTACCAAATCATAGCACTATTTTGAGTGCACGTGTAGATATAATTTTCTCTAGTTTATTACTAATTTAAAAAAATATTTATTTTTTAGTTGTAGTTGGACACAATATCTTTATTTTATTTGTTTATTTTTATGTGGTGCTGAGGATTGAACCCATGGCCTCTCATGTGTTAGGCGAGCGCTCTACCACTGAGCCACAACCTCAGCCTCGTGTATTACTAATTTTTGAGGACATGTGTTTATATCTTGTTCATCTTTTTATGCAAATAAAATATTAAAAAACAAGTCAAAAAGTAATTTATAAATAAGTAGACACAGGAATTGCAAAAAAACAAACTACCACCACCACCAACAACAACAACAACAAAACCAATACTACAACCTTTAAGGATGGTAAAAATCAAGTAGGTAAATGCAATGCCAATAGCTATCTCTGAAATAAAATACAAATTAAACTTAACACCAAATAATTTCAATTACAGAATCATACTTGGAAAGAAAATATGTACTTGAAGAAAACCAACTGGATTTAGGATTGTCACTAAGCTTTTATTTTTTTTATTTGTTCTTTTTAGATATACATGACAGTAGAGCATATTTTGACATATTATACATACATGGAGTATAACTTATTCTAATTAGGATAGGATTGTCACTAAGCAAAGTCAGTTCAGAGGCTAACTAAGGTGACCTGGGTCTAGTACACCATACATTTTTCTAGATCATACTGATATGGAGATGTGCAAGTCTAATTTGGGCATGAAGCAGGGCAAGCTGTGTGCCTGGGAGTGGCACTGACCTCCTAGCAGGAAGTACTGAGTGGGAAGTAGTGTAGCCTGGAGGTGGATATTGGTGTTCCAACCTTCTCCCTACCTCTGCTTAGTGCTTGGCACAGATGAAGCAAACATAAAATTAAAGGTCTTGAATTGAAGACCATTTTGTTACTGGCGAGAAAGTATAAGGTGACCAGAGCTATTTCTTTGAAAAACTCTTATTTTTCATGTTCTGTGCATCTTCCAAGAACTTGTAAGAATTGAAGAAACAAATACTTTATGATTAAAGAATATTTATAAGGCCCCATGAGGCAGTTTCAGATTGGATGTCCATGTGTAGTACTTCTGAATCTTAGATTCCTGTATTATGTACAGGGAAAAGAATCAAATAAATCAAAAGACTTGGTTGAACAGTGCCCATGACGAGCAGAGAGCCCATCATTTCCTGGCCTTTGATGCAATGGATAGATCATTTGGCTCTTGCTCTGAGTGTCTCTTCTCATAAACTATACTTGCTGTTATATGATTGGACATGGAGTTAGAGTGATAAACATTTGCAAGAACCATAAATTCTTTTGTTCTACAAAAGCTGGTTTGGGTATCTTTTTCATGTACATTGTCGTATTAGTCCTTACTACTTTTTGATACTAAGGCTAAGAATTATGTTGTATTCTAGTTAAGCCTTTGTGGACTGGCTCCTAAGTACTCACATTAATCAGTATATCTAAAAAGAATTCCCATTAAGTACAGTGGACTGAGATTGCCAGATGTCTTATGCGGAACAAAGAATATTGCTGTTTAAAGGATTTAAATCTCAGATCTTCGTTCTTCCCACTGTCATAATTTTCTGAGTGCTGAGGCACTGCAGATCTTGTCTTTGTTTCTTCAGTAGGCTTTTTGCCAGCAAAAGGGCCTGGAAAAGGGGGTAATAAGAGAGACTTTCTGCACAGAGCTTCTTCCTAGCCCACCACTGCCCTCTGAGAAGAGCACTTAAGGGTTTAGTATTTCAGATAGGCTATCCTCTTTGGTCTGTTTGCTGTTGGAAAAAAGCAAGCCCTAGACACAAAGCAAGCTCTAGACACTTGAGCAAATAGCAATCAGCCTGACTACATATACATACTCCATAGCAAGTTATTCTGCATTCTTTCTTTTTTTTCTTTTCTTGCTCCTTAAATAGAAAATGTTAATGCTTCCTTTTCAACTCTAGAGAAGTTGTTTGTTACATGCTACTTATTACTCCATCCTCCTTAGAATTGCATTTCTAGTATTCATATGGGGAAATGTTTTATATAATTTCCAATAAGTATTACAGCATACTATTTTATATAGTATGGTTAGTTAGAAGGTGTGTTTGTATGACTGATTTACTTAAAGGAAATTTTCATACTGAAGCTGATGTATAAAAATTATGATGGGATTGAAGTTGATGTTTCAGGCCATTTCTCCTTTGAGGGGAAGCAGCTGCATCATGCAAGCTTGGCTATTGGCTTAATTAATTTGGTGATTTTGGAGTCATGGCCTGCATTTCCCTTGTGATTTTCACTGTTTATCTCCTGTTGATGCATCAGTACCCAGCTCAAACATCCAATCTTTTGTCCATTTTGTTTCTTCCAATCCTTTAGGCAGGATTTGTCTTCCTAATGTGTGCTCCCAAAGAACCTTGTACTTAACTCACTATTTTATAATTACGGTTGTGTGCTGACTCTTCCACCTCATCATATCCCACTGTGTATTAGTAATTTCTGCTCTCGTGCCTTGCTGATTATCTGGCATACAGTGTAAGTTCAATAAGAATTTGATAAATGAATTATTAAGTAGCTAAAACCTATAAAAGACTAGCTTAAGGGTGATTCTTTGATATCATACAATCCAAAATCCAACAGGCTTAAAAAGTCTGGAAAGTTATGGATTGTAGAAGGAGAAGTGCTCCGGAGAAGGCCCATCTAGAAGAACCCCAAATATCCAGACATATATGTACATCATGATTATAAAACTTATGTCCTCTAGTCTTATGCAGTGGGTAGAAGTGCAAGGAGTGGGCCTCTGTTTCAAAGTTCCTTAACCTGTAGAAGGTTACCTAGAGCAGATTGCAAAGTCTCCTTTACAAAGTTGGTGTGGATTTAAGTGATGGAAATTCCCTTCTCTTTGTTTGTTAATTGTAATAGAAGATTACCAATAGCCTCAAGGTAGTATTATCCTGTGGCCAGAAATGACTTGAATGTTAGAAATATTGAATAATCCTCTTCCAAGCAGTTGCCCTGTGAAAGGGGCTGGAGAAGTCCTTGCAGTGAGAGTATAGCTTCTCTCCCTAGTGTCCACTCACCTGCTTCCCTCACCAGCAAATGGGTTTTGGTATTGTGGTAATCCTGGCCCTGTCCTGATGGGGGATATAAGTGGGATGGTGGGACACATACCACACTACTTTAAACAAACCATCAATTTGCATAAATTTTTCTCTTTTACGAAAATCAATTTTAGCAGGGAAAGGGAACATGCCAGTAAATGAGATTGTTTTTACATTTGGTATGTATTCAAATCAGCACAGGGTCCTTTGATACCATTTTACAATTGTTCTCATGCTAATATACTTTCTATTGGAGTTTTAAAAACAAAGTGAAGCCAGGCACAGTGGTGCACACCTGTAATTCCAGTGAAGGGGGAAGCTGAGGCAGGAGGATTATGAGTTCAAGGCCGGCCTCAGCAACTTAGTGAGTTCCTAAGCAACTTAGTAAGACCCTGTCTCAAAATAAAAAATAAAATGGGCCGGGGATGTGGCTAGGTGGTAAAGCACCCCTGGGTTAAATCCCTAATAACAACAACAACAAAGTATATATGTTGCTCAAAGGTATTGTTTTATAGTGTTAGAAGCTTAAAAATTTTAATGTACAGAATTGTTTTCTAGGGAATGGAAATGGATTTATTGCTTGTTCTCCTGTAGTTTCCTCTTTTCTGACAGATGTTGGGTAATTTTAAGCAGCATTTTAAGTTTGCACAATGCCACTCCTTCAGACAAAAATAAGCACTTAAAATGACCCCAACCCTGGAAATGTAAGATTATGCATTTTAACTAATTAAATTTATCATAAGTAAATATAATACCACACACATAACCTTTAATCTAAATTGACTCTTTGCTTGAAGCAAGATTTGAATGAATAACATGCATAATAGGACAAAAACTTTTCTCTTTTATAATGTAGATAAGTTAAGAGCTACGTATGATTTTAAAGATTTTAAATGACTAGGGGATGTCCACAGATTTTTTTTTTTTTGTTTCTACAATTGACCAGCCTTGCTGGTGATGAATAGTAATAAGTTGTTTAAGACACTATTTTCTTGTCTCTTTTGTCTTTGTGTCCAATATAAAGATTATAGGTATTGTAGAGATTAATGTTTATATAAAAATCCTGTGACATTAAAAATAAAAGTAGCATTTGAAGCACAGGATTAATGTTCCTGATGCAGACTTAGCATCAAGCTAATCATTCATGCCTGGTGACACTATATTTAACTCAGTGAGCTCATACTTTCCCAAGAACTATTAGGATTTCTAGTGGAGTGTCAGTCACACACAGAACTTTGTCTAAACCGTGTTTTAAAAAGAGCTGCCTCTAAGTATGCCACAGAAATGCTAGAGCACAAATCAACAGCATATTCTCCTTGACCACTGGAGAAAAGAGCGGCAGCCAAATTTAAAGCACATTTTCCCAGTGTGACTCCAGAACTAATTTCGGATCTTGAGTGACATAAGGGCTTTATTGAGAAAGAAGTTGCCATTCTCTCCGCTTCCCCTTGTCCATTTAATGACCTATCTTAGTTGTTACTGAGAGACTGGAGGAGAAAAGCTCTTGCATGTGATTATGTGGACTGTCCATTGCTGGAACTGGTTTCTCCCCTTTTCAGGACACATGGAGTGCCCTCGAAAGGGTTTTAATGGTTCTCGCTTTTGCTGTTCAAATACATCTTTGTGGATTTTTCTACATCCTTTCTAATTTACTTTACTGTTTTGTTTCTTTGCAGCTTAAGGATGGGTTTGAAATGATTTCACTTTAATCTTAATAATACTAACTAATTCCTCTTCAATAAGAGATTGAAAAATGGACCCTCAGAGGCCACCTCCTAAGGTTCCAAGGGAACAGAGGGAGAAAAAGAACAGGGAAAAAAAAAACTGACTGGATTTTTTGAGTCTCAGCCACTTGGGAAATATAAAGAAATTTCTTTCTCCTGCATTTCCCCCAATCTGTCCTGTGCAAAACACCTCCGCACCCTGAAAAAAGGCACCAACTCCAGACCTAGGTCTTCAGTTTAGCCTTATGGGAGTGACAAGTACCTTGAAGGATGAGGAAATGCTGTTGATATGTGTGGCTGGTGTAAGGGTCTGTCAGTTGTATCTACTCCTCTGGGTTCATACTGCATAAGATGAAGAGGCAGTTTTGCCAGACAATTTTGGAAAAGTAGTCAGAATCTTATTTTTTTAGGCTATTATAAATGGGATATGAAAAAATGTTCAACATCTCTAGCAATTAGAGAAATGCAAATAAAAACTACTCTAAGATTTCATTACACTCCAGTCAGAATGGCAGTTATTAAGAATATAAGCAACAATAAGTATTGGCGAGGACGTGGGGAAAAAGGCACACTCTAACATTGCTGGTGGGACTGCAAATTGGCACAACCACTCTGGAAAGCAATATGAACATTCCTCATAAAACTTGGAATGGAACCACCATTTGACCCAGCTATTCTACTCATTGGTTTATACCCAAAGGACTTAAAATCCGCATACTACAGTGATGCAGCTACATCAATGTTTATAGCAGCTCAATTCACAATAGCTTAATTGTGTATAGTTGAATTCTAAACCAGTGGATATTTGAATATTTCATGATTAACAGTTGGAGGAGTGATAAGGATGGGGCTTCAGTCTTTTTAAATTTTCATGTTAAGTCCAGAATGAACCTTATCAATTGTATTCTACCTAAATTGATAATCATGGCAGTTTGGAATCCTACTTTGCAAATTGTGTTGGTTTGTTTTACTGTAAGGTTAAGTATTAAAATGATGAGGCACAAGCAGGTTCTGTCACACTACATTTGCAGATAAAGTTCCTATGTTGGTAGGTAGTATTTCTGATAGAATATATTTGTCTTAGTCTGTGTTTTTATTGCTGAAACAAAATACCTGAGTCTGGGTACTTTATAAAGAAAAATGTTTCTTTAGCTCACAGTTCTGGAGGTTCAAGAGCATGGCATCTTCTTGGCTCTGTGAGGGCCTCAATAGTAGATGGCACCACAATGGCAGGAGCACCTTGGAGTGGCAAGTGACATGTGCTAAAGAAGGAGATCACATAGTGAGACAGGAAGAAAGAGACTAGGGAGTGGCCAAGCCTAGTCTTTGAATAACATACTCCTCTCACAGGAGCTAATCTACTGCTGCAAGACACTTTGTATTAATCCATCCATAAGGTAGAGCCTCCACAACCAAATTACCTTCCCCAGGCACCTCACCTCTTAAAGATTCCACCACCTAACACAGCCATACTGGATACAAAGCTTATAGCCCATGATTTTTTGGTGGAACAAACCATGTCTGAATGTGACAATGTTCTTTATTTAGAGAAAAGTGTCATAGATACTATGGAAAACAACCCCCCTCCAGCTTTTGTAAGAGCCTCTGGGATTTTTTCCCCCTTAATATTGTTTCCCTATTATTTGAAGAGGAGAGAAAACACCTACTGACGTCAAGATGAGAAACCAGGAAAGCTTTATTTTACTTATTCAGTCAACAACTTTTTATTGACTACCTGATATATTCCCTTGTGCTAAAACCCAGAGATGTAGAGATGTAACTTTCCTGTTTCATGACTCTTATAGTCTCATGGGGGAGTGAAGGTGTTGTATAAGTGGTAAAAAGTAGCAAGAGATGCTTATTCCCTTAGAACAAAAGTAACAGAATGGATACAGAAACAAATTTATGTGTTTGTAGATTGGATGGCAGGAATTCGAGGACACTTCTAACCAGAAGCTCATTATGGAAGGAATGTTCATCTGCTAGAATTTTTCAGGGTAATTGGTGAATTTGGATTTTTGGAGACTCAGGAAGTCCATAAATGATCATTAGAGAATGAGGAGGCTAGCATAAGATGAAATTTAGGGCCAGATGAGAGTGGTGTCCATGCATGTATAGTGGTGCTGAGCTTCTCGGTCATGTGCATTTGGCCTGTCTTCCCTCAGTAGTCAGCTGTAGGCAGGGAGAGGAAATGCTTACTTTTCAGTCATATGAAGGATTGATATTGAGAATCTCTCCATGTTCAATTGTATTTATTCTGGAATATGCAGGGAACCTATTCCTTTGTTGAAAGTATTTGACACTCAAGAAATTTTCACTAGCTTATTTGATTATTTGACAAAAATGGTCTAGATTGACATTGTATGCACCATAGAAACACCCACTGTTAAAAAAAAAAAAGACATCTTTCCAAGAAATATTGCCTAATGATCCTTTCTTTGGGAGCTGGGGATAGATTTAGTTCCACATGATTGATCTCTCTCGTGTGAGTACAACTAGGACCTCAGCCCCAGAGGCGCTGTTCTCAGGGGAGGGACTGGCAAGCCACTCTGGACTGTTTCCTTGAGGTCTTAACCAGAAAAGATTTGTTACAGCTTTGCCATTCAACTCTGTTTTCATGGCTTTTACATTTTTATGCATAGTGACAAGCCTCATAGTGTCCTTGAGATGTGCATTTGTTGCAAACTGACCTAAGCATTTTTTTTTTGTTTACTAATCACATTTAAATATATCTGTAGCCTTCAAGAGTTACAGTTAAACAGAACTGGAGGTCTTTTCACCTATAAGCACAGTTCTAGGCAACATGTTATGAAGAAATCAAGTCTCAGACTGGTTCACATACAACTGTAAGCATTTTTTCCAGGCAAGCACCAAAAACTGCTCTACCAGCCTGTTCTGTAAACTTATTGAAAACCCTGCCTCCTTGTCCTTTTAGGTACTTCAATAAGTACCTCATATGGAAAGATTCACTCGAAACAGAATTTTAGCTTCAGGGTTCAGCTTACCTACTTGTAGTTGGTTGACAAAAATCCACAGCTTCTCGTTCCATTATATTATTAAGCCTAGCATGCCTTTTAGAAGCACATGCTGTTATAGGATGTCTGTATAGTATCCAAGTAGAATATTTGGAGAACAAAAGGGGAGCTATTAATAATTAATCTGTGGTGATAGTAAATGGGACTTTTGCAGCCTGTGGTTCCTACAAGTTGACAATTTGGAGCCTATGGTTATGGCTATTGTAGCTATTGGGCATGCTGGACTCTCATGCCCTCCCATGCCCATGTTGGACTCTTACACAAAGGCATTGAAACCTATGTTTCACAGGAAGAATTATTTCTCTCACCTATAATGCAGATTAATTAGACCTTTAAAGCTGATAAAAGACAAAGATATTCAAAACCTTTCTGTAATATAGGAGAGGAAAAATCAGCCCATCTTGGATTTATGTGTGGGGCTTCTATAGCAAAAGACTGATTAGGGGCTCAGAGACCTTGATAAGGAAATGAGGACTGGAAGAAACAGTTAAACTGGAGTGTTTTTAGTAGTAGGTTTGGTGGAGAATGGAGAATAGAGGGGAAATATGGTAGGACAAAGCAGGGATCAGGAAACTATAATAAGCTAGAGTCCCTTAGCAAGGCCTGTTGGTTCAGATTCTTCTCTGTACCCCTGTGTGTTAGAGGTAAGGATGTTGCTCCTTTCGGGGTCTATGGAGGCCACCTTTCACATGAGGGTCTTTTGATCTGCTAAAATGTCCTTCCTAAGTTTTATGACCTGTTTCAGGGAGGAGGGCAGAAGGAAAGTCAGAGTGGCCTTCCTGCTTCTTGTCATTTTCTCAAAATCCTTTAGCTTTAAATATCCATTATGCCAAGATGCTATATGTTGGAATAGCATGTCCTGAACTCCATCAGCTACCTCTGGGTTTGTGGCATGTGATTAAAACATATCAGATGATAAATAACCACCCTAGAGTAATTTTTCATTAGATATTTGAGATATTAACTAATACCATTAAGACATGAGCTAAAACTAAACAAAATATGTATAAATCACATTGTGGACATATTTAATATTTATTATAGGTATTGTAACAGTACCTTAGTTTGAAATAAAATCCAGTGTTTTCAGGAGAAAATGCAGTATTTCTTATTCTAACTTTTAAAGATTCATGAAGAGAGGGGGCTGGGGATGTGGCTCAAGCGGTGGCACACTTGCCTGGCATGTGTGCGGCCCGGGTTCGATCCTCAGCACCACATACAAAAACAAAGATCTTGTGTCCGCCGAAAACTAAAAAAATAAACTTTTAAAAAAATTCTCTCTCTCTCTCTCTCTCTCTCTCTCTCTCTCTCTCTCTCTCTTTAAAAGAAAAAGATGCATGAAGAGAAAAATACAAGTAAATGCAGCATTTAGCAACAAAGTATGCTCTTTTCTTTTATGTACTCTTATGTGTCCTCTATAAAATATTAATGTGCGTCTTTGCTGGTAAAATAGTATGCTCTTAAGAATATGGATAGTCACTGATAATTTGTAATTATTTGCTAGATTTTTTAAACTAAATAATTCAAAGGTAGCACTAAAGGATCAATAATCAGCCTGTTAAAGAATGAATAATGCAATCAATTCACATTTCTTTTGCTGTGACTGATAGAGCAATAACAATTTACCTTTCTTATGTTCTGAAGGCATCTAAGAAGAAAGTATATAAACATTTTAATGTATGCAAGTATATTTTTCAAAAAGGTAAAAATATGATTCTCATACAAAAAGATAGGAAGCATTTGTCATTTTTTTTTGGTGGGGGGGAGTCAATAGGATAGGAAATCAGACCTCTAGAAAATTCCAGTGGATAAGTATTTATAGACACTGAGAGAATGCTAAAGTAAGTTTGTAAGATTAGAAAATTGGTTAATGACTCAGGGCAATAAAACTAATCATTTTGGCTTTATGATACAAGAATCATTTACACTCTTATAGACAAAATTCTGAAAATTAACATCTCCTTTTCATTCTGACCCTGATAGATAATAAATAATAAATCAAAAAATCGTATATTATTTTAAACTATAAAGTAATCCTTCACTGGGCTTGTTTAGACAGTGGGTCCTATGTTGACATTGAAAGGATATTATTCTTTTGGGGCTGAGGACATAGCTCAGTTGGTTGAGTGCTTGCATCGCATGCACAAAGCCCCGGGTTCAATCCCCAGTAACACACAGACACACAGACACACACACACACACACAAAAGCTGTCCAGAAAGGATATTATTCTTTTGATCCATTTCTACATTTTCATAATATTGATAAAAAAGATTTTATTTGGTTTGGCTTTGGTTTATGTTGAATTATACAATTATTAAGCAAATACCAAATATTGACTTTTGCACGTATATTGTGTTTTGTTTGAATGTTAATTTGTTTGGCCCAAAGAGTGATTTAGGATCTAGTATGAGAAGGGGCTTATAATTTCAATTTGTCTAATTTATAATTAAGACCAACTGTGTTTTGATATGGAGCTTTTATTTTGGATGAAGAAAGTTCCTTAACTATCCAGGAGCATAAATGGTCCTTAGGCCACCTTGGAGAAGTATACCTATTTTAATTATTTTTTCTGGCAAGGGGAAAATTGTGTTCAATTCTGAACTGGCACGCTAGTAATTTAAAAAATTGAAGTGAGGACAAGAAGAAATTGATTATTATATTTAACTGTACTTATACCTTGCAAAAACTGTCTTCTTTTGGAGCTTGAAAGAAAAAAAAAAGCCTTTTTATGCAGAGAAGTCTTTGAGGTCTAATATTTTAGGCATTGCTTAGGTAGGAGTTTAGGTTCTGACTTTGGATTATACAGTAACCACACCCTTCCCGGGTGGAAACCAGCTGACTATGTAGATGACACTTTTCCTTCATCACAGTCAAGGTCATGGGAATTGAATTGTCTTAAATTTCCTTGCATTGGGTTGCATTGTTTGTTACTGTACTAATCAAACAAATTGGTAACTTATATTTGCATTGGTGATAAACTTCTCTAAAAAGTGTTTCAGTGTGTTTCTGATTGACACACACTAATTACCTATACATGTAATCCAAAAATAGGCTGTACAGCCATCTAAGTCTCGATTCTTTCATTCATTCAGCAGCTGCTACTGACAACCTATTAGTTTATTATCAGACATTGTTGTAGATATTAGGAAGACAGCAGTGAAGAACCCAGGGAGGGAAATTCCTGTCTTTAATAGAGTTCACATCCTAGTCAGGAAGACAGACAGTAAACTAACATAAATAAAATCTTGTGGTTTTTAGTGCTTTGTGTAGCAAAAGAAATCCTGAGCTTGGACACCAAGTTTAAGGTATCTTAAGGATTTCACCCCTCATCTGGTAAGAAGGAAAGAGTTCTGGGCAGTCTTTTTCTTTAAAATCATAGTATTTAGATTCTCCACCTTTCTCAGTTTTTTTTTTTCTAAAATAAAAAAGAACTTTTCCTATAAATATGATAAGGTTGCCCCTAGGATATTAACCTAAGAGTTGATGAGGAAAGTAAATGAGAACTTTAGGGATCCTAAATAAAGGATAAATAAAGGATTTATTTAGAATAAATAAAGTTGAGTTGTCATAAGCAGCATTAATTTTTCTAATTGTCCCAAGGTGTTCAGAAATTAACCGCCCCCCATGGAATTTTTAAAAAATTTGCTCTTCCCTTGCCTTATTCTAATGTGGTTCTCTAAGTCACTAGAAATCACATTTTTTGGCTGATAAAAGTCATTTAAAATTAATGTCAATTTTTGTGGTGTTGTGTGAGATATTTATTTAATTCTGTTTTTCATGAGATAGATTTCACTTCATCTCTATTACTATTATTCCGTAATTTGATTTTGGTTGTGTTTTGTTTTGTTTTGTGTGGAAAACCAGAGTTTGCAATAAGGATGTGTTTGAGCCTCATCAGTTTCCACTCAGCTTGTCTTTATTTATTTATTAATTTTTAAAAGTGGTTCTCGTGTGCCAGCAACTCTGCTAGTGACCAGGCAGTGGGAAAGACACACAAGGCTCTCAAGGCTCAGTTTTTGTCTCCATGAGCCTAAAACTACTTGAAAGCTTATACAAGTCATTTTATTTACTTACCCATATTAAACAATTAGAGAAAAATAACAAGAAATACAGTGGACTCTACCTAGGAAATTGGGATGGGAAATTAATTAGGTTTTAAACATATCACATAATGTGAAAAAAATATAGTCAAAATTCTCTTGAAAATTCCCTATATTGTCCAAAAAGTTCAAGCAATATTTCTTTTTCTTTCCTAGAAGACAAAAAAAAAAAATCCTTAAAAATCATTTAGACATTCTTTTAACATAAATGGCCTATTTCAGACTTGATCTGCTCTATCAGAATGGAGGAGTTCCAACCTTCCTTATCAATCTATCATTGTTTGTATGATGTGAATCTGCTCTGTGTCATTAGGTTCCAAAATGCATGGCGTATTGCACAAATCTAAGGAAACACAACTGGTATTAGCCAGAATGATCAGAGCAGGTTTTGTGGGGATCTTTATTTGTTTTTTGTCTGTCTTCTTTCACTAAAATAAAACTGCCATAAGAATGAAATATTTTGTTCGTTGGTGTATCTCTGGTACCTAGAAACAGGGTATTTGCTAGGTACTTAGTAAGTAATGGTTGAATGGCTCTATGGAGAACCCCTGAAAGTCATTGTTGACTCCTTTCTCCCTTATCTCTACATCAGTCGGCAATACATCTGGTCAGTACTATTTCTTTATTCTTTTGTAGTACCAGGGATCGAACTCCAGACTCACCTAGGTGAGCACTCTACCACTGAACTATATCCCCATTCCTTTTTTTTTTTTTTCAATTTTGAGACAGCATCTCATCACGTTGCTGAGGCTGGTCTTGAACTTAAAATCCTCCTGCATCAGCCTCCCTGTTAGCTAGGGTTATAGGTGTGCACTCCAGTGCACCCAGTCTATCCTCCTTTTTAATTTCAGCATTTCTCTCCACTACCAATACCTCAATTCAGGCTACCATTATATGGGTCACTGCATCAACCTTTGTCCTGATTTCTATGTTTCCAGTTTGGTCTTCTTCCTTCAGCCAAGAGTAGCTCTATAGAATGTTGATGGTAATTACTTCTCTTCTTTAAACCATCTGGTGATTCCCTATTACCTGCAAATAACACCCAGGGTTATGTTCTTAGAGTAATGACAAAGACCCTCATATTCTGTTCCCTGCTGACCTCTCCAGTCTTTTTGGCTGTGTCTACACACTTTGCATTGGTGCTCCTGCTGTACTGAGGCTCTTCAGTCCTGCTGTGTTTTCTGTCCTGTGACAGAACTTGAATTGCCTCCTTTCCATTCTCTACCTACAAAGCTTTTTTCCAGAGCTTTCCCTAGGCTCTCCAGTCTGAGTTACATGTCACTCCTTTATGCTCCAATAATGTCCTGATTCTTTCTTCCCAGACTTAGTTACTTTTCCTCTGGGGTTGATGGGATCTGCATCACCTGTTACTTATCTGCTTCCTCTTGTTGGTTTTTTTTTTTTTTTTTTGTCATCTCTTTGAGGTAAGGAATTGTATCATGAATTTTTGTAACTCTAGGAACTAATATAGATCTGAGATGTAGTCTATAGCATATGTTTGAAAGATGGATGAGCTTCACATATTCTAAAGACAAAAGTGAATTGAATATTAGAACATAATGGATAATGGATTCAGAATAGAGGAAAACCAATTAAAAAAGAGTTCATTTTGTTGTTGCTTTTGTTAGAAATTGTGAATAGCAGGCTGTGCCCTCCTCTGAGTTGCTCCACGTTGTATAGAACAGCAATACATACCCCTGAGTTACTACATTTTGTAAAGCAGCAGTTTACCTTTGCTGCTGCTGCTTCTTCTTTGGTACTAGGGATTGAACTCAGTAGCAGGTACCCACTGAGTCACATCCCTGTTTTGAGATAGGCTTTTGCTGAGTTTCTGAGACTGGCCTCAAATTTGCAATCCTCCTGCCTCAGCCTACTGATTTGCTGAGATTATAGGCATGTGTCACAACACCCACCTGAGCTACTCCATTTTGAGTGCAAGTGCTAAGGCAGAATGACTAGGCAACTTGTTTAGGCAAATAGATAATCACCAGATGTTGAACACACAGAGAACTTATTGAAAAGAATAACTCCCAAACTCAAAGCTCAATTTTAAGGTACAAACTCATGAAAATATTAATTATACTAATAAAAGATGACCACTTGTGAAATCATCACATTAAGTCAGAAGCACATGGATGCATGGACATATCAAGCCCATAGCAGAGGAACCAAGCCCATGAGCTTATCAGATGAACCAGACCACCAAATATGCAACCTCATCACCTGAATCACATTAAAGAAGTGGCATCAAAGACAGTGGTATGTTTTTATGTTCTTTGGGTATAGACCAAGGAGAGGGATAGCTAGGTCAAATGGTGGTTCCATTCCTAGTTTTCCAAGGAATCTCCATACTGCTTTCCATATTGGCTGCACCAATTTGCAGTCTCACCAGCAATGTATGAGTGTACTTTTCCCCCCACATGCTCACCAACACTTATTGTTGTTTGTCTTCCTAATAGCTGCCATTCTGACTGGAGTGAGATGAAATCTTAGAGTGGTTTTGATTTGCATTTCTCTAATTTCTAGAGATGATGAATATATTTTTATATATTTGTTGATTGATTGTATATCATTTTCTGAGAAGTGTCTGTTCAGGTCCTAGGTTGGGTTATTTGTTTTTGGTTTTTTTTGTGTGTGTGTGTTTAGCTTTTTCAGTTCTTGATATACCCTAGAGATTAGTGCTTTATCTGATGTGTGAGGGGTTAAACTTGGCTCCTAAGCTGTAGGCTCTCTATTCACCTCACAGATTGTTTCTTTTGCTGAGAAGAAACTTTTTAGTTTGAATCCATCCCATTTATTGATACTTTATTTTAATTCTTGTGCTATAGGAGTTTTATTAAGGAAGTTGAGGCCTAATTCCACATGATGAAGATTAGGTCCTACTTTTTCCTCTATTAGACGCAGGGTCTCTGGTTTAGTATCTAGGTCCTTGATCCACTTTGACTTGAGTTTTGAATGGATTAAAAAATGTGGCATATATACACAATGGAATATTACTCAGCAATAAAAGAGAATAAAATCATGGCATTTGCAGGTAAATGGATGGTGTTGGAGAAGATAATGCTAAGTGAAGTTAGCCAATCCCAAAAAACAAATGCCAAATGTTTTCTCTGATATAAGGAGGCTGACTCATAGTGGGATAAGGAGGGTAAGCGTGAGAGGAATAGATGAACTCTAGATAGGGCAGAGTGGTGGGAGGGGAATGGGGGCAGGGGGTTAGAAATGATGGTGGAATGTGATGAACATCATTATCCAAAGTACATGTATGAAGACATGAATTGGTGTGAATATACTTTATATACAACCAGAGATATGAAAAATGTGCTCTATATGTGTAATATGAATTGTAATGCATTCTGCTGTCATATATAAAAATATCTATAAATAAATAAATAAGGCATCAGGGGGGAAAAAAGACAATGGTATAGTGACACACACCAGCCTGTCAATGATGAATTCGTCGAGGTTAACAGGTGATGAACTCTTGACTCTGTACCCAGGGCTTCAGCTCAGTTTTGTCTCTGTGCTTGACATGGCCCACTTAGAAACTACCTGCCATCCAGACCCTCACTTAGAACACGTTCTGTGCCCTGAACACCTCTCTGAACAAGTTCCTCTGTAGCTGGCTGGTTCATAGTTTTCTCTGATCACCTGCAGTAACGTGTGTATTTGTATCTGCCTCTGCCTTTGCTCTTGGCAAGACCCCTTGAAGTTCTGTGTTCTCCTTAATCCTTTTGCAGACTTTTTGTAACATATATTGTTGTATGAAATATAATGTGTGATTTGAGGGTTATAAATATTAGACATTAGAATGAAATGAATTAACTTGTGACTGCCTCAGTTATGACACCAAGTGAACCATGATTATTTTGGTGATTTAAAATTGATAAAATGATGTAGCTTATGAATTTATTGTTATTCAATAAAATCTGACATTGTGAAAAGACAGAGTCTGGTCTATGTTAATGACATAGGTCACTCATGATGGAAATAGCTATGATTGTCCTGGGGAACACTGGGAATTGGGGATACCTGGGCCCAATGTGATATTTGACACATTAACATTATTAATTTTGTTAAAAAATTTGTCAACAACTTTGGTTTCAAGATATAATTGGCTTTTATTTGTAATTCATGCATTGGAGAACATCTCATCTACAAATTTACAAAAGCTACTCTGATGAGCTGAGCACAAGAGGTGGGCTTTACAGGAAGAAAAGGGCTGAAGAAGCAAAAATAGAACAAAAGTGGATTAGTCATTTCTAAGTTATTTTCCTTGTAGAGATAAAGAAGAAGGGGACTTCTTTAACATGCTGGCTAATACTGACCTCTTTGGGGGATCTGTCTGTCATCTCTCTCTTTATTTCTCAGAAGGCCAGATATATTACCTGTTCTGGTATGGTAGTCTGGAACCTTAGCATGAATAATTCTATTTTTGGTTCAGTCTGTTGGGCCCTTGTACAGAAACTTAGTCTATACCAAAGTCCTCCATCTGTTTAACCCTTTTTCCCCTTAAGTTTTCTAAGAGTGAAATTAGTGTAACAATAGTACAATAAGGAGTGTTTGAGGACAGTGTAATCTTAGAATGTCTCAGATAAGAGTTGCCCCAGGTGTTTTGCAGTAAGAAAACTAGCATTGCTTCAAATCCTTGGCAAAATTGTGTGTGTTTGTATGTGTATTTATGTGTGTGTTCTGCTTGTTTTATGAAGGACACTTTAAAAGAAGCTACTAAAATGTACTTGACCAAACATCAATAATCAGATGTTGAGTCTTACTATTCATAAGATTTTTATTTCAACTAATTTTGAAACTTTCAAGGAAAGAAGATAATAGGTCTCTTTTCATTTGATAAGCCATTCTTTTCATTTTTAAAATAAGAATGTCACCAGAGTGGGAAAGGAACATTAGAAAATTGGCAAAAGCAATTATGCATTAATTTTTGCCACACTAAAAAAATCTTTCTTCTTTCAGGCCACTGGTTATTTTATACTATTTTATGACTACTAGATGATAGATATTCTTATTACAGCAAAGAATAGATACATTTTGTAGCCTCTCCTTTTCTTCTTATTTTAAATTATTCTTTCATTGTGTATGAGTATAGACTGGAGGGCCTGAATTTGGTCAGTCCCAGGCTCAGCGAATTAGCTAGACCCAGGTACAGTTTGTTCCTCTTCCCTGCTGCTTTGGAAATTATTGCTCTCTGCAGCTCTCCTGTTAGATTGCACTCTTTCACTTTTAGCTTCCTAGTGCTGATTAAGAAATTACCAGAAACTTAGTGACATACCATTGGACTAATGATTCTTATAATTTGAGAATTTTTCAGAAGTCCAAAATGAGTCCCTGGGCTAAAATCAGGGTATAAACAGAGCTCTGCTCCTTGTAGAGGCTTTAGGGGAGGATCTATTTTGTTACATTAAAAGAAAAGAAAAGAAATTTAATTTGTTCTTTTTAGATACACAGGACAATAGAATATATTTTGACATATTATACATACATGGGGTATAACATCCTAAGTAGGATCCCATTCTTGGGGTTGTACATGATGTGGAGTCTCACTGGTGGTCTATGTCTGATTCATTCTACTGTCTTTACTAATTCCATCCCCCTCCCTTCCCATCATTCCCCTTTGTCTAATCCATTGATCGTCTATTCCCCCCAAACCCTTTTATTGCCTTTTCTACCTTCTAAAGGCTGCCCCAACTTCTTTGTGATGTATGACCTCATCCTTCCACCTTCAGACCCAGCAATGTCACTGTCATCTCTTGCTTCTTTCACTTATTTATTCCACTTACAAGGATATTTGTGATAATATTAGGACCAGCTGGATAATCAAGGAGAAACCCCAAGTTAAGATCAAATGATTAACACCCAGGTTTTTTTCTTACTTTTTAAAAAGATTTGTTCTAGTTAGTTATACATGAGAGCACAATGCATTTTTACACATTGTACACAAATAGAGCATAATTTTTCATTCCTCTGGCTGTATATGGTACAGAGTCAAACCAGTTGTGTATTCATACATATACATAGGGTAATAATGTCTGTTTCATTTCACCATTCTTCTCACCCCCCCTCCCCTCTGCCCAATCCAAAATTCCTCTACTCTTCCCTACACACCCCACCCCACGCTGCCCCTTTATGGATCAGTATCCACTTATCAGAGAAAACATTTGGTATTTGGTTTTTGGGGTTTGGTTTAGTGTGATATTCTTCAGCTCCATCCATTTACATACAAATACTATAATTTCATTCTTCTTTAAAGCTGAGTAATATTTCATTGTGTATATATACCACATTTTCTTTATTCATTCGTCTGTTGAGGGGCATCTAGGTTGGTTCCGTAGTTTAGGTATTATGAATTGAGCTGCTATAAACATTGATGTGACTGCATCACTGTAGTATGCTGATTTTAAGTCTTTTGGATATAAACTGAGGAGTGGGGATAGCTGGGTCAAATGGTGGTTCCATTCCAAGCTTTCTGAAGAATATTCATACTGCTTTCCAGAGTGGTTGCAACAATTTGCAGTCCCACCAGCAATATATGACTGTTCCTTTTCCCCCATATCCTTGCCAACATTTATTATTGCTTGTATTCTTGATAATTGCCATTCTGACTAGAGTGAGATGAAATATTAGAGTGGTTTGGATTTGCATTTCTCTGATTGCTAGAGAAGTTGAACATTTTTTCATATATTTGTTGATGGATTGTATTTATTCTTCTATGAAGTGTCTGTTCAGTTCCTTAACCCATTGATTTTCGGGTTATTTGTTTTCTTAAAGTTAGGTGTTTGAATACTTTTTAGTTATACATGACAGTAGAATGTATTTTGACATATTATACATGCAGGGACTATAACTTCCCATTTTTGTGGTTGTACATGGAGTTACATTGGTCATGTATTCATTTATGAACATAGGAAAGTTATGTCCAATTTATTCTACTGTCTTTCTGATTCCTATCTACACTCCCTTCTTCCCACTCTGCCCTGTCTAATCTGGTGGAGAGCATATCATATGTAATTGTCAGACTTTAAACATCTTAAGCAGTCAGAAACAAACATCTATCTATCTATCTATCTATCTATCTATCTATCTATCCATCCATCCAGAGAAGCAATGGTAAAAAATATTAGTGAGTTTTCCTCAGGAACTATGAAGGCCATAAGACAGTGAAACATCCCTGTGACAGGCAAAATAACAGTTGTACCAAAGATATCCAAGTCGGGTTTTTTTCCTGTCCCCTTATCTCTTTCTGGGACTTCATTTACATATATGCTATACTTTCTGATATTATTCTTGAGGCTATTTACAATTTTTAGTCTTATTATCTATGATCTATAAGATTAGATTATTTCACTAACTTTTTCTGTTATTTCTAATATTATGTTAAACTATCCTACAGTTTTTTAAAATTACAGATATTAGAGTTTCTAGTTTAAAATTTAAAATTTTCAACTGGGACTCTTTATGTTCATTTTTTAAAATACATGTTTTGATTTTTTTTCCTATTCATTCATTTGCTGTAAGTATATTTCTCTTTCCTTTCTTAGGCATAGTAATAAGCTGATTGATAACATCTTTATCTAGTTATAGCATTGTATGGATCATTTGGGTTAGTCTCCATTGATTTGATTTTTAAAATTTTCCTTGAGAACCATTAACTTTTTCTCTTTTTGTCTAATAATTTTGGATTTTATTCAGAACATTTTTAAGTTGCAGGTTTTGAGATTCTGTTGAGATTCAGTTTTATTCCTCTGAAGAATATTGATGTTAGTTGGTTTGCTCTAACAGGCTATTAGCTTGGCTGGATACATGGCCCCAAATTGTTACCCCTGTTAACAGTTGAACAGCAACTGAAATAAGTTTTCAGTTCTTTTAGACTGAGCTAGACTGCTTGACACCTGCCAAGTGGATTGAGATTTCAGGGATCACCCAGAGGTTCAGGCAGAGTTGACCAGGGTTTCCTCTCCTGACTCTCACTGGCAGTTTTCCTCTTAACTTTCTTCAAACCAGGAAACTGCAAGTTTTCCATTCCAGATTAGTTCCCCTGCTAGGAATAGCCATACGGCTTCTGGCTCAGCCGAAATGACTTTAAAAACAGAAAATTCACTGTGATGGGTAATTTGTATGTCAAAATGACTGGATTGAAGAATGCCTAGAGAATTGGTAATGTATACTTCTGGGTGTGCCTGTGAGAGTATTTCCAGAGAAAACTGGCATGTGAGGAAGACCCATCCTAATGTGGGTGTCACCATCTAATAGGCTGGGGACCTGTATAGAATGAAAAAAAAATGGAAGAATTGGAAGCTTGCTTTCTTGCACACTTCTCTCTACCCCAGCTTGCGTGTGTGCATGTTGGTACTGTTACCCCTGGACTTCATACTCAAAGTTCTCTAGCATTTGAATGTGGACTTGCATAGTGCTCCTGTTTTGGTTAGCGTTGGTGCTGCTGTGACCAAAAGACCTAATAAGAAAAATTTTAGAGGAGGAAATGTTTATTTGGAGCTCTTAGTTTTAGAGGTTGCCGCAGTCTGGCTGGGCACAAAATCACGAGCCACCACACAGCTTGTAGATTCAAACAGCAACTCTTTATTCCTGAACCAGCCGTCTACAATCACGTTCTGGGGAAATCCACGTTCTCTGCCCAAATCCACCCCCACTGGGCTTCTGTCTCCCAAAAAATACTGTCTGAATCCCGTGAGAACTCAAGGGGAACTCAGGCAGCAGGATACGCCCTATTCCCAGCAGGAATAATCTTAAACCTTAAACCTGGAACCTAAACCGGGAACGCCCTAAACCAAATTATCCTAAACCGGGAACACCCTAATCCGCCCTGGTCCTTGAGCAAGGTCACCTACATGCAATGTCACTGCAAAATGTCCTATTTCCATGAGTCCTTCCACTAAGCAACATGGGGTACGCTGGCAAGGAAATTGTCATACCTACTTGGCTAATGGCTCCCAGCAAGAGGTCTCAGTCCATAGATAACTGACTCCATTGCTCTGGGCCTAAGATGATGCAGAACATCATGGAGGAAGAGTGTGGTGGTGGAAAGCAGTTCAGGACATGATGATCAGGAGAGAAAGAGAGAGAGAGTGCTTTGCTCATCAGGTACAAATTTTATACCCCAAGTCAAGCCCAAGGTTTATTTGTCCCTTTGGACAAAGCAATAAGAAAAGATAATTTTTTCTTCTTTTTAAATTTTCAAAGCACATCTTGTTCAGAATTAGCCTAAAATACTCAAAAGTACTGTTAGAAGTAAATGCTCTGGAGCTGCAGACCACTTCTTAATTTAGTGTGATTCTATTTAGATATCCCTCTGGTATTACCAACCTCAGTTAAGATCAGTTTGTTACTTATTACAGTTTACTTCTCCTTGGAAAATTGTGCCTGAGGCATGGAGCTCATAAGGTTGCAGAAGAATGATGTCATGTTTTAGGACCTTTACCAGCATCTGGCATAGTACTTTCCTAGTACTTCTAAGGACTAGGCTTCTTCAATATTTAGTAATTAATTACAGTAGGATAAAAATAATCTGAAATTTAAAAATTGTTTTTAATTGCAAAAACATGTATTGACATACTTTTTTTAAAAATATAAAACATTTTAAACAAAACTAAAATTCCCTCTGATTACTGTTCTTAATCCTTATTTCCTCTTCTCATACCTGTCCTGTGAGAAGAGAAATAAGGACACACACACACACACACACACACACACACCATGAAAAGCAGAAATGTTTTTGATAACTAGCATTTTATTGTATACACATCAGCAGCATCCTTATTTTTACATACTAATATATCTTCAATATCTTTCCATGTTCATTATATTCAGATCTACTATATTTGATATCATACACTCCAGTGTTTCTACTAATAGAGTTAATTTATCCTATTGTGATCTCCTTACGAAATCCTTCAACTTGTATTCCTAATTGAACTAGTAAAGCCTCATTGTTTTGGAGCCTACTTATTTGAAATATGTGATAATTAGGCTGAGCATAGAATTGAAATTTATGGTTGCCAATTAATGACTTTAAAGAAAATTTTTCCCAACTAAAAGATAAATAGCTTTTAAACACCAGTTTTAAATATACCAATTACACACAATTTTTTATGTGTGTTTCATTATCTAACAACATAGTAGCTTGTCCTGTTCAATCTGAGCATTTGAATGCAATAAAAGGTACATTCCATTAAAATAATTCCATAATCAGATTCATCACTATTAGGACTCTGCATATGTGAATTTGTATATGCTCATTCCCTTCCCACTTTATCCTAACTCTTTACTTTGTTATTGCTTTCTATTTAGAGCCCCTTAGGATCTCTGAATCAGGACTTTACCTCTTGGTGAGGAGTACTCCCCTTGCACCAATCATTGGTACTTCAGGAGGGAATCCAGGAGCATTCTCGTTTTGTGTTATATTAACCTGAAGCTTTTCATCATTTTGGGTGTTATTTTTCTAAAGACAAAATAGGAATTAATGGTGTGTATTAGTTAGTTTCTTGTTATTGTGACCAAAATACCCAACAAAAACAACTTGGAGGAAAACTATTTTAGCTCATGGTTTCAGAGACTTAGTCTGTGATGGGCCCGAGATGGGGCAGAACATCATAGTGGAAAGGCATAGCAGAAGGAAGCTACTGAAGACATGTCAGCTGGGAAGGAGAGAGGGGGAGAGAAAGACAGAGAGAGAGAGAAAGGTGTGGGGGAGGTGCTGCAGGGAGGCCAAATTCTTGTGACCCACCTTTTCCAGTCATGTCCCACCTGCCTACAATTACCATCCACTTAGTTTATTCAAACTAATGGACAGACTGATCAGGTTTCGATTCTTATAATCTAATTATTTCATCACTCCTCATTAACACAGAAGCTTTTGGGTGACAACTTGTATTTAAACCATAACAGATGTGTCAGAGAACTAATAGCTAAAAGCATATTATTTTGAAATGGATGCATTTTTAAGGTCTCTTTCATTCACTACAGAAATGCCCATATGTATTTCTTGCTAAATATTGGGAAAGTATAATCGGATCTGATCAGTATTAGATACTGTTTCCTTTTTCTCCTTCTTTGAGAATTAGACTCATTTGTGATGTCTTTTTTCACCTTCCATAAAGAGGTAAGGGGAATGTTATTAGTTCATTCCTCAGGAGAGAGAGAGTAAAGAAAAGAGAGAGTGCTATTGCTGTGGGATAGAATTTGCCAGCTCTCCCCCAGCCCCCATAGTGTTTAGTGTGCCTCTTTGGTAGTTTTGGTGACTCCAGATCCCCAGGCCTCGCAGCCTTGAAGATGGTTTTTAAAAGGGCAGGGCTAAGAAATGGCCACCTCATCCATGGACATGCTTCTGGGAGGGTGAGGACAGGGGCCTGCTGTGACTCATTTTTCTTCCTGTGGGGGAAGAGCTATACATAGTACACAGGGGGAAATGTTGGCTTCAGAGGCTGTATGTAATCACCTGCCCACCTAAGCATTCCCGGGGAAGAATTAGAGCATTTTTCTGTTCTCTGTCAACCCCAACGGGAGTTTAGCCCTGAGAGGTGACTGGGGTGGTGAGAGAATGCTGCTGCCTCTGCTTCGGGAATTAGCCTGTGGAAAATGTTGAATCTTGTTCAAAGGAGACAGCAATGTGTAAAAGCAGCACGCTGGGCTGTGGGTGCAGCTCAGTGGTAGGGCGCTTGTCTAGCATGTGCAAGGCCCTGGGTTGGATCCCCAGCATGGGACGGTGATTGGTGGGGGGGACTGAAAACAGAAGCTATCTTTCTCTTTCATGCTGCTGTTCCCTGATTTGGGATTGTAATTTTTAGTTTGACTTATTAATATTAAATAATTATAAAAATAACGCATTCATGTAGGAATGTACCTTTAATTTCTGGCAACATTTTTTGCCTTAAATGCTTAGCATGGTTTATTGTCAAGAACAAATACACTGCATTATGGGTTAGCTGATTAACATCTTCAGATAGCCCTACTCTCGAGGTTTTTAAAAATCTAATTTAGGAGCATAATGATCATGAGGGTGTTCTTTTGTTTTATGTGAAATGTGTTGGCTATGAATGTTGAGTTGAAGGTTATATGGTGTGAATCTTTCCATACACAGAAGAAAATTTTTATACCTTTGACAAATCTCACAATTGTTTTCCTTTTATTACAAAATGAAACATTTTGATGTAGACATCTATTTCAAAACTTTCCTTTTCTGGCAGACCGAGGGGACATAGCTGTAGGGTCATGATGAAGAAAATAGAGTACAAAACCAGGCTGCCAAGCTATGTAACTATGGGCAAGTTATTTATAATCTCTGTGCCTTGGTTGTAATATCTGAAAAATATGGACGTATTTCAAATAATGTTGGCTTCCCCCATTTTATTTGAGGTGATAGCTACCCTTGTCTTCTGTGTGAACAGAACCTTGTTAGGGATTCTTTTTCCTCTATTGATTTTTGGTAGCTTAAGTTTTGAAAGGGAGATCATCTTTATTTTTACTTTTCCAGAAGAGGCCATCAAGATAAGGCATGGACCCTTTCCCTGCTCTGTGAATGGTTATTCTGAATTGATAACTTTGCAAATGTGTGGCTGTTTTACCTGCAGAACTAGTGCCCTTTCAAAAAGCCAGATTCCATATTAAGGAAAGTGCTTCGTTTGTAACTAATGAGAAGTGTACTTATTTTTTGTTGTCTGTGTATAGTGTTGGGGATGGAATTCCTAGTTCTGCAGGTATTAGGTAAGCACTCTACCACTGAATTTCACCCCTAGCCTCTTATTGTGGTTGTTAGTGTAATGGTAAAAAATGCTTTTGGAGTGCAATACTATTGATAATATACTTATGTATGTTATTGTACTTTTGTGTAGAGGCGAGGTCACCGTGGCTAGGGATTCTGGCTTTACCCTCTTATGCTTCCCGCAGCTTTTTTGGTTCCTTGCCAGTCACATCCTCCTCCTGAGTATTGCATTGATCATCAGACATATAATTTTGTATTGTTACGTCTGATTTTTCTTTTCTATATCATCAGAAGAGGCTTTGTTATGAAGAAAGGTATAAAGTGTAGAATTGAGGGGACCATTTTATATACCCTTTTAGTAAAAGCAACTGTGAAATGAAACCTTTTTACTACTTGGGTGTTCTTTTTTTGCTGACCTGTATTTTAATTTCCACTGTCCAGACTTCATAGTCTTAATTTAAACACAAGTCATATAAACGAAAATCATCTGGAACTGATTTTTTCCACTCTAAACACTTCATTCTGAGCCCAGTTTCCAGGAGGCTCCTTCCTCCAACCACACCTCCAGTTGAAAATTACTTAATTAACCGAGGAAGATTTAACCATCCTTAATTGCTTTTCTAAACAGTCACATATATTGAATTCACTTATGTTGAGAAGTGACTAGTCAGTTGCAAACCACAAATTCATGCTGATGGACCCTTCTCACAGTCTCTGTTTCAACCCAGATAGGGTCTTGCTAAGGCTCACTTGTTCTTTTCCAGCAACACCAGCCCCATTTGGTGCTGGAGTGTGTGGCCTTGGTAACTAGCTGCGGTTTTCCTGCCTCATGAGCCTCTTTGGTCTAGACCTCTGTGTGCGTATTGCACATACAGTAGCGTGCATCTCAGAGCTCTGATTTCTCTTCCAGGTTGCTGCTACACATCTGTTTTGCATTCAAACAAAATAATAGAATATATTTAACTCAAGCCATTTATACAATTATATGTGTAATGCAAATAATCTTTCTTGCTAGATTCATGTCCAGGAGCAAGTTGTCATAAGTAAAGTTTTTGAGCTTTACTTTCCTTAGAAAGCTCCAGGGCTGTGGGCTGCAGGAGAGCATTACTGGGTGGAGGAGTGTCTATTATTTGTACCAGGAGGCACGAGTCTGCAGAGAAACATTTAGAACTGGAAAAAACTACAAATCCTGACACACCAAGTGATAAAAAAAACACTGAGTGATAAAACTCTGACTGGATTTTTAAAATCTTCTAGCCCAGGAGTTAAGAGGTAAGAGACTAGTAGGGGGAGTCTGAGTGGATGAGGGAATGTTTGGCTTACTTGCCAATTAGATAGTCTCAGCTCAAAATAGTGTTCCAATTAAGAACAAAATAAAATCATTCTCCCCCACTGACGGTCTGTGTATAGACAGATATGGACACTTGTGAAAAACACGCATTATATTAGAGTTTGATGCATTTCCACATTGAAATAAAGTTTCTATTATTTTATCACTGAGAATAATTATGATCTTTATGACATCCTCTGTCTCTCTTGTTCTTCTAACTCTGTCTTAATTCAACTCTATTGTCTTCATATGGCTGTTATATTGATTTAAAAATGACTCTCCCAGCTCTTCATTCATCAGAACTTTTACTCATTCCAAAAGTTTGCTAGTTGAAAGGAAGACTATTTATACTGAAATAAAGTTCTGAATTCTGCCACTCTCTCTTCCCATCCCAGACTTTAATTATAAAACTACAATCACACCAGATAGTAAACCTTAAATATTTAAACATTTTCCCCAGCAGGGAGACAGCAGCACATAAAGCAACATGTAATTATACGGAAAGATTTATTTGTCCCTGACCCAGGAAGCTATGCCTCAGTGCTTTAAGATGATGAAGTCTGCCCTGCCCACCCTGAGGGAGCTAATGAATTAGCGTAAATACCTGTGAGTAAGGTAAGTACACTCAACAGGACAGATGACAGAAAAAGGAAAGCTTTAAGCAGTTAATAAGTATTTTAAAACATTGATCTATGAGACTTTCTGGAAAGTATTTGCTTGTAAATTTAGAATTCAGCTCAGATTTTATTGAGCAACAGTAAAAACAGTAATGTAAAAAAAACATGAAAAGACTAATTCCTAGCCCACATGAAAGAACAGTTTTCAGATGCTTTCTAAAATGTATTGTTTATACTCAAATTATTGAGAAACTAATTATAAATTTGTGAATTTATTAAAATTAAACCTTTTAGGATATCCACAAGCCACCTTTTATAACTTTTTTAAACTTAAAAATTTCTGTCATTTTTTTAAAAAAATTTTGGGGGTTTCTGAGCCACCTTTTAGTAACCCAGTTTGAATGACTGTTTGTGTACTTGAGATAATTGAACTGAATAGCCTTTAAAATTTTAAATCTGTAATGAATTCACAAGGAGTTTTCATCTAGTAATCCAAAAGAGTAGTAAGAGCTAGTATTAAATTTAGACATTTATATGGTGAGGAGCTTTAACTCTTACAAAGCAAGTTAATGACAGTTGTCTCATGCCAGGTAGTTTATAAAACAAAATCAGATATAAAGGAGAAAAATAAAATGAAAAGATTAAGGAAGAAGAAAGTCTGAGATCTAATAAACATTTTTCATGGGTATGTGAGATGTTGGACCTGGAACTTGGTCCTTATGCCTGCTAGGCAAGTGCTCTGCCACTCAGCCTCATCCCTAGCCTGCAGATAATCCTGCAATAATGAAGAAAAGGGAAAAGGAACAAAGAGAGTTTACTGTTTAAGGAGGCAGTAAGTTCCCTGAGAGCAGGAACTTTGCCTTAATTATAGCAAATCCATTAACACCCAGGGAATAGTGTGTTACTCAGGAAGTTGTCAAGGAATGTTCGTCAAATCAGGGTGCAGGGGAGGAATTAACAGGGCTTTGAGAGCATTCTCACATTTGAAATGCTAATAATATCTGGTGTGCATTTGTGATAATAGTGTTTCAATATTTAATATTAATTTGGTTTTTCTGTCTGGTTATGAACTTGAATTATATTTAGAGGTTATGAAACAAATGAAGAGGATTGTATGTTTATACATAGTAGAACCTGAGCAAGGTGTTCTAATAGTCCACCTAAAATTACCTAGTACATAAATTTATATGGGATTACCATATAAATAAATTTTGGCATGATTTCTCCTTTCACCTCAAAATTACTTCATTGATTTATCCTTGTGTTCCTTTTAATAATTTCTTTGTAAATAACTCATTCTACACATAGCTTTTCAGTAGCACATTGACTGGATAAAGCAAGGTGCAGGACTGGACTCACTTCTTTGAGCCTCATTGCAGTTGTGAAAAAAACATGGGCACACCTATGTGTTCCTTTATTTAGGCTCACTGAGTTGCATAGTAGCTGAGCTTAGAACCAGACAGGAAATATTTCCTTTTGTTACACTGTGCATTAAAACAGTGTGGATTCCTCCAGGACTGGGATTCCAGAGAGAGAGAGAGAGAAATGCTTTCATTTCTTGAAAGTTATCTACCTGCCTACCTACCTATCCATTCATCCTGCCATGATCCAAAAAGAATTAATGCTTTGAAAAATGTGACTGCCACACACTTGCAAAGACAAATATAAAGTGTAAGTGAAGTAATCAACATAAGAGGTTAGGAAAGTAAAATCAGAATTTGGATTGGTGTACCAATGACAGGCTGTGACAGCCTACACTAAAAGTGTGACATTCATCCAGTCAATAAATAAGTATCAAACTGGAACAATTTGTCAGTTACTGTGCTGGACCCTGAGGATACCCAGTCCATACCTTAAGAATACAGTTAGTATGTGGTGCAGTGCAATGAATTCCACAGAAAGGACCAAGTATGAGGTCTTAAGATACCTAATTCAGACTGGGGGAGGGGGAGTTTCTGGGATAGTTTGAGTTGATGCCTCAACTAAATGACAGTGATCCATACTTTTTTTTTTCTTAAGTTGTAGTTGGACACAATACCTTTATTTTATTTATTTATTTTTATATGGTACTGAGGATCGAACCCAGCGACTCTGATGTGCTAGGCAAGCACTCTACCACTGAGCCCCAGCCCCAGCCCCGATCCACATTTTTTAACGAAGGCAAAAGTCAAAAAGCATTTTAAGTAGAGAGGGTGAGTGGCATTGTAGTGGGCTGAAACAGGTGAGAAAGCGTGATGCCATCTGCAGAGTGCATGTGATAGTTCAGTTTGACAGAACAGAAAGTGCAAAAAAGAAGAAGCATTGAGAAATGAGAGAAATTAACTGGGCACATCAGAAAAAGGCTATGCCAGGAGATTGGGAGCAGTGAGAAACCGCACTTCAGCAACTTGTAGCAGATGGACTGGAGGATGGGCAGGGAGACAAGATAGGGGCTACTGCAGTGATTCAACTAAGAGATGACAGAGGCCTGGCTTACAGCGGTGATGGTGGGAATGGAGGGAGAGTTATATATGCACCTTATTAACGAGCAAAACCAATGGGATTTGGCCTTGAAGAGATGAGAGACAGAAGGAGTAGGAATGGAGATTATTCTTTGTTTTCCCGCATGGTCACTGTGCATCCAAAAGTTAACATAGGGAGCCTAAGCTGTTGTCCTTGAGAATGCCTGCTTTCAGTGTCAGCCTTTGGCTGCATCTGGCAACTTAGATTTCAGGAGGGTTCCACTACTAACCTTTAAAAGTGGCTCACTGTGCCAAAACTGTATAAGCAATGTGGTTCATGTTGAACACGTGCAGTCTTTCTGGGAGTCTAAAATTAAACAGAGGCTGCCTATGTGATTGGCCTCCAATAAAAACCCTGAGCACTGAGTCTCTAACAGGCATCCCTGGTTGACAGCACTCTACACACATGTTCTCACTGCTCCTTGCTAGAAGAATTAAGTACCTCCTGTGATTCCACTAGGAGAAGATACTTGAAAACATGCATTTAGTTTTCCTCAGACTTCTCCCCATGCACCTTTTCCCTCTGCTAACTTTGCTTATTCTTAATGTAATAAACTGTAGTCATGAGTGAGATTAATACGCCAAGTCCTGTGAGTCTTCCTAGTGAATCCTTGAAACTGAGAGTGGTCTTGTGTTCCTCCTGACACAGTCGCCTGTTGATACAGGTGATTAAGCTGGCTTGGGAATGGGAGCAGTGATAATGTTGTACTGTAAAATTTCTAATTTAGTTAAATTAGAAAATTGCCTATGTGCTTTACTTGTTTACTTTGAGTTAATATTTAGTTATTGATTGTATGTTGCTTCCTAAAAATAAATCTACTAGGAAAATCTATTTTTTTCACATAACTTAATTCATTATTTCATTCAGCAAATATTTGCTGAAACTTTATTGAACATTTGGCATCATTTAGGCATTTTAATGACCTTAATGAATCTTAGGAATATGATTGATTATTTCACCTTTGAAAATGTGAATATTTTTATCATTGAAACATTTTTCTTATTCAGATTTTTAGATTTTAATATTATGTCCTATTTTTCCCTCAATTAAGAAAAACAGAAATTTAATTTCTGGTTTGAAAACTATGAGCCACAGGGCCACTTGCTCTGGCAGTACACATCTTTTTAATAGAGCCAGTCTGTCAAGTCCATCAAGTCTATTTTCATTTCATGGCAAATGAATCAAAGGGTCCACTTCATACTATTGTTTCTCAGTTTTTGCATATTAGTGCTTATTTTGTTAAACTTAATACTTTTTAACCACTGTACTGGATGTGATGTACTGGATGTGGTATGGGAATTCCCCACATTTAGGTTTATTTTGTTTTTGTTAAACTTGTTAAACTTAATACTTTTTAACTACTGTATTGGATGTGATGTACTGGATGTGGTATGGGAATTCCCCACATTTAGGTTTATTTTTGTTTTTGGGTTTTGGGGTAGTGGAGATTGAACCCAGGGGTGTTTACCACTGAGCTACACCCCCATACTTTTTTATTTTTTATTTTGAGACAGAGTCTGGTTAAATTACTGAATGCCAAGCTAAACTGCTGAGGCTGGGCTCAAAAATTGTAATCGTCCCATCTCAGCCTCCTGAGTCTCTAGGATTACAGGCATGTGCCTCTGTACCCATCTACATTTGGTCTTCAAAGAGCATGTCAGCATGTTTTTTCAGTTGATGTATGTTCGTTGAAATACTCATATGGTACCCACTCACCTCCACTCATACGTCTTATTACAACTCTCTTGATCTATTATTTTATCATTTAGAATTTAAAAGTTTTAAATGTGTTTTTCTCTCAATAAAACCAGGATTTGGTTAGCAGTGAAAAAGAAGGAATGGATGCTGAGTAGGCAGCCAATATGTACAGTACGCCAGCTGTAGTCTCAGTAGCAGTGGGTAAGAGTGACCATTTCCCCAGGTTTTGATTGCCTGACCTCTCAAAATACCAGGAAGACAGAGTGGGTCCTGGATGTCTGTCTCTATGGGAGCCTGAGGGCTTACATCAGAACTCAGATTTAGGACTCTTTCTGCAAATTAGGAAAAAATAACAGGCAACTAAAATGTTTTCAATAAAAATGATGCCTGAAGGAGGAATTGTCATGACTGAGTGACCATAAAAATGTACTAGAAATGTATTAAAAATGAAACAAGAATCAGTGTTTCTTTACTGCCTTTTCTTATTTCCTTATCTCCAGATATCAAGAAAGATATTTTACTACTTTGGGAATGCCATGTCATTTTTATCATTAAGAAAAACACTCAGAATTAAGATGTGATTAGGATAGGATAAAACTTCATGAAATATTCTCTCATGAAAATGTATAGAACTCTGAAATCAGCTGTTTAAAATGAGATACTTATATTTGGCAGTTCTTGTCAGATATGTAATATTTTTAAAAATAACCTTTTTTAGTTTAAAGCAATATATTTAGTGATCTCTGGAGTGATTCTATTTGTTAACACTGACAAATTTGAAATTACAACTTAAGTAGTTTGTACTGTCTATTCTATTTTAACTTTCATATTAATGTTTAAATGCCTTCTGTTTCAACATAAATGGATTTTGCTTAACAAACATTGCTAGTAATTAGGCTCTTACCAGTTTAAGCTGGCTTCTGCAAGCAACACATTTCTTCTTCATTAGTTCTAATTGAGTTCCAGAAAATGAAATATTATTATGCCACAGAATAATTATATCTTATTTGCCATTTTTAAAAAAATGCTTTTCAGAAAAGTTTTGGACTTTTTAAGGGAAAGGAACTTTTTTTCCCCTTAAATCCACCTATCCCTCAGCTTCAAGTATGATAATTTCTGATAACTTCTGAGATACATAGTTTTTAGCTTGTTTTCAAAACTATGCAATTCTTTGATGTGGCAATGGTTGGCTCAACTGACTTGTTAATAAACTGTGAGTAAATGTTCCTTATGCCAGTGGAGTATTGGGAGATGAAACACCTCCAGTTAATCAAACCTCTGTACAGTTTTAAAAGCAATGTGATTTTAATGTCTTCTCATTTAAAATTCCATTAATATATAATATTTATATTCATTTAAACTTAGTTCTTTTTTTCCCTAAGTGCATGCATTTTATTATCCCAGAGGCTGCTGGTTTAGGAAACCTAGCAAAAGCATGCCATCTGACAAGGCTAGAACATCAAACCCAAAGGATGCAGTGCCTTTGTCATTGACTAGTGATTTTGAAGTTTGTTAGCAATATAGATATGAGTAGGTAATAGACACACTTTTGTTAACTGTAAGAAGCAAAATCAATACGTTATTTTTATTATACTTTAAAGTCCTTCATGGTATTATGTAATTTTGAAAATTTCCAACAATTTTTATTATTTCTTTAATAATAATAGTTTTGCTTTTCTGAGCTCCTACAATTTAAGTTCTGTAGAATAGCGAAGTGTTTTTATACAGTCCTTCAGACTGCCAGCTGTTATACTTGGCTATAAAAAGGCTTCCTTGAGCTTGCTCATTCTGGTTTTTCAAAGGGAATCTTCCAAGTGTTTGAAAAAGTGTAAAATTTTTATTTCCCTAGAAAGAAAAAGGCAGGGAAAAGGCCCAATTCTGCCAAAGATAAATGAATCATTTATTATTTTATAAGATAATATACTGCTTCAGGCTACTGCCTGGGGTTTGCATCCATCATTCATAATTTTATCATACATGTTTTTTAAAAGACTTTTTTGAGAAGTTTTGGGTTCATAACAAAATTGAAAAGAAGGTACAGAAATATGACATATCTGCTCCATACATGCAGAGCCTCCTCCATTATCAACACCCCCGCCCCAGTGGTACATTTGTTACCATTGATGAACCTGAACTGACATATTACTATCAATCCCCCAAAGTCTATAGTTTACCTTAGCATTCACTCTTGGTATTGTAAATTCTGTGTCAGACAGATGTATGTTGACATATATTCACCATTATAGTATCATATACAATAGTTTGACTACCCTCAAAATCATCCATACTCCATCTGTTCATCTCTCCTTCCCTATAATCTCTGGTAACCAACAGTCTTGCTACTGTCTCCCTAGTTTATCTTTTCCAGAATATCATAATAGTTGAATAGTTGAATAGCCTTTTAGATTTTATAATAGTTGAATAGCCTTTTAGATTGTTTTCTTTCACCTAGTCATATGCATTTAAGATTCCTTCGTGTCTTTTCATAGCTTGACACCTCATTTATGTTCAGTATCGAGTAATATTACCTTGTCTGGATGCATCATGGTTTGCTTATCCGTTCACTTACTGAAGAACATCTTTGTTGCTTCCAAGTATTGGCAATTATGGATAAAGCTGCTGTAAACATTCACATGCAGATTTTTTGTGTAGAAATGAGTTTTCAACTCTTAGGTAAATAACAATGAGTGAAACTGCTAAATCATAGGGAAAGAATACATTTCGTTATGTTAGAAACCACTAAGCTCTTCCAAAGTGGTTACATCATTTTGCATTGCCACCAGCAGTGATTTCTGTTGCCCCACGTCCTCACCAGCATTGGTGTTTTCAGTGTTCTGGATTTTGGTCATTCTAATAGGCATGTAATGGTATCTCATTGTTTTAATTTGCATTTCACTGATGACATATGATGTGGAATGTCTTTTCATATGCTTATTTGCCATCTGTATCCATTATACATTTTTAATGCAACAACTATATTTGAGGAACAGTAATGTATTTGAAGGGAGAAAGGATGGGAGGAGGGAAGGAAGGAAACATCTGTGAATCCAAACTACTACCTAAGAAAACTAGCTTTTGCTTGCCTGTCTGTCCGCCCTCTCTCCCTACCTCCCTCCTTTCCCACCTTCCTTCCTTTCTTCATATAACTCTACTTATATCCATTGTTTAATTTTTTTTTCATCATAAAAGTCCTTTGAGATAGATGCAGTTAAAATCTCCATTTAGCAGTTGAGAAAAACATAAGAAGAGGTCATATATGGTGCAGCACCAGGGAGGGGGACTACAGTGTGACTCTGGAGCATGAGCTCTTAATCTCTGTATTAAACTGTTGAGTGAAGGAGAAATTCCCAAAGACAAAAGTTTTGGAATGTTTTGCAGGAGGTCCTTGAGTGTGAATGGAAATGCCTATTTTTCAATGTTATTTTGACTGATCATGCACAATTCTCAGGGCTTTACCTGTCATTATTTCCCCTGGTGTTTATAGGCCTGGTGAAATCACAGAAAGAAAGTTTCAGCCATGCACATCTGTGAAGACTTCCAGCCACAGATGGTGGTGACAAACTGAGCTTCATCATTTACTCTGTGTGCCCTAGATGAGTTACTTCACCAAGCCAAACCTCAGTTTTCTCATCCTAAACCTGTAACACTGTTACTAGAGTAACAGTTGAAATTGATTTTCCTTAATTATTTATTGAATGAACGAGTTTCCTTTTTTTCCACTTTCTTTTCTTACTTCCCAAGTAAAAGAAAATTAGTATGCTTGGTAAGATGAAATGGGGGAAGGCAGGAAGGAGAGATGTAAATTATATTCTTGCTAATTTGCTGGTATCTTTTTTTCCCCTCATCAACTTTATTGAGCAATAATTTTATACAATTAAATGAATCTATTTAATTAGATGAGTCTTGACAGTTTCACACACCCATGAAACCACACAGTCACAATTAAGACACAGAATATTTCCATCACTCTTAGAAGACTCCCTGTTACATTTAGAGTCTTGTGGTTTTTTTTTTTTTTTTTCCCCATTCTGTTTTGTTTTGAGGTGAGATCATGGTATGATGCCCAGGCTGACCCTGAAGTCCTGGGCTCAAGCAATCCTCCTGTGTTAGCCTGTAGTTGGAACTACAGGTTCAAGCCACTGCACCCACATTTATACTGATTCTTAAAAATTGTGGTAAAATATACATAACATGACCCTTGCTATTTTAACCATTTTTAAGTAGACAGTTTAGTTTTAGGATATGTGTTTTGTCATACAATCGCCACTCCCACCCATCTCCAGACGTTTTGACGGAAACTCTCAATTCATGCAACAGTCACTCCCGGTTCCTTGTGCCAGCCTCTGGCAACCACAATTCTATCTTTTCTCTCTATGACTTTAACTATTCTAAGTATCTCATATAGGTGGAATTATATCTGTTCTTTTGTGTCTGGCTTCTTTCAACTAGCATAATATCTTCAGAGTTCATCATTGTGGTATTTATCAGAAATTGCTTCATTTTTGAGGTTGAATAAGTATGTATATATCACATTTTATTTATCCATTTGTTGACAGATAGTATTTGGATTATTTCTACCTTTTGGCTATTGTGATTAGGACTTCTGTGAACATTGGTTTTCTGATATTTGTTTGAGTCTCTGCTTTCAGTTCCTTTGGTTTTATATGCAGAAGTGGAATGCTGCATTATAGAGTAATTCTGTGATACATTTTTAAAGGAACATCCAGACTGTTTCCCACGGCAGCTGTCCCATTTTACATAACCATCAGCAGTGCACAAAGGTTCCACTTTCTCTATGGCCCTACCATCATTTGTTGTTTCGAATAATAGTTATCCTCATGGATAGGAAGTAGTATCTTATAGTTTTGATTTGCATTTCCCTAATGATTACTGATGTTGAGCTTCATTGCATGTGCATAATAGTGACCCTTTGTGTGCGGTGGTTCCCCCTTTTTTGTAAGGGAGTCCTTCCAGGATCTACAGGGGATGCCTGGAACCCCCAGGGCATGTCTGACGTATAGACAGTACCAAACCCCGTATGAACTGTTTTTTCTATACATACCTATAATAAAGTTTAATTTATAAATTAGTCATAAGAAGAGGCTGACAGTAACAATAATAATATAGACAATTTTAACAATATACCACAATAAAAGTTATGTGGATGTAGTCTAACTTTCATATATCTTACTGTACTTTAACCATTTCGCGTAGTCACTTTATGGATTATCTTATCCAGATTGCCAGCGTCACTACTCTTGTTTTTTTGTTTTGTTTTTTTTTGTGGGGGGCATATTACTGGGGAAAATAAAGGTTACTTGAACACAGGCACTGTGATACTACAACAGTTGATCTGATCACAGAAACTGAAAGACTAACAGGCAGGTAGCATCTTCAGCAGGGTCGAACTACATGAGGAGATGATCAGGGCAGAGCAGAACAGTGTGAGATTTCAATTGCATACTCAGAAAGGTGCACAATTCAAACCTTATGGGTTGTTTATTTCTGTTTCATTTCCATTTAGTAATTTTTAGATCACAGTTGGCCTCAGGTAACTGAAATGGCAGACTGGGAAACTATTAGATAAGGGGAGACCACTGTACTTTTCTGCTTGTACCCTTTTCCAGTCCATCCTTTCCTCCTAGGTCCTGCCATTCATTGATTTCCTTTTTGTCACTATCTATTAATTTATTTTACATCATTGAAATCATTATATGCCCTTACATCCACCTTACTTCACTTAGCATAATGGTTTTGAGACACATCCATGTTCTTGGGTCTGTCAGAAATTTACTTCTTTCTATTGCTGCATAGAATCCCAGCCACTTGGGAGGCTGAGGCAAGAGGATCTGGGTGCAGTTCATCCTCTGTGTGTGTGTGTGTGTGTGTGTGTGTGTGATTTGACATTTGTATATTTTCTTCCAAGTAATTTTTCAGTTTTGGACCTATTTTTGGTTGTTTGCCTTCATTTTGTTGAGTTCTAAGCATTCTTTATGTAACATGGATGCAAGTCATTTGTCAGATATGCATTACAGATATTTTCTCTTTATCCCCCCACCTCTTGTGCATTTGTTTATTTATTTTTGCAGTACCTGGGATTGAACTGAGGGGCTCTCTACCACTGGACCACATCCCCAGTCCTTTTTATTTTGTTTTTTTGTTTGCCACAGGGTCTGGTTAAGTTGCCCAGGCTGGCCTTGAACTTACGATTCTTCTGCCTCAGCCTCTGTGCCTCCATGCCAACTCCTTTTTGTTTCCTTAATGGTACCTTTTGAAGACCAAAGTTCTTAATTTTGATAAAGTCCAATTATCAATTTTTTCTTTAATGGTTCGTGTTTATAAAGTGTGTGTTTAGAGAAATGTATCATTTTATTATAGAGCGTCTCACAAAAAAGAAAATAGTATCTCATAAAAGAAACTAAACTATTACCTGCAGAATTAGGAGAAGACAGAGGGCAGGCAATATGAATTTCTTAGCTCACTTGAGGTCAGTGGGAAGGTATGAGAACAGAACCAATCTTAAAATGACTTATGTTATTTTTGGAACCTCAAAAGAACAGGGGGTCCCTGAAGATCCAGCCACCGCTTCTAGAGCACTCAACTAGGGCACTTTTCCAAAGCTACTAAATAGGCACTTGGCATTTCAAAATTTTGTCTTATGACTACATAAAAATATCTCTTTCACTCAGATCTGGCACCTTTTATGGTTCAAAATTAAGAACTTAAACTGGGAAAGCTGGGGTATAGCTCATTGGTAGAATATATGCTTAGTATGCACAACGCCCGGAGTTCAATTTCCACCAAAAAAAAAAAAAGCTGAGCTGTGGAAGGGTGGTAAGGTAGCTGATACAAGAGTTAACAGTTGCAGGGTCCTAAGTCCTGCACTGGACCCTGCACTGGGCTCAGGATCCTGATTTCTGTCTAATATCTGGGAACATTTATATCTTATACATTTGGGGGGGTCTTTCTCTTTTTTCATTCTCTGTTTTGACTATCTTGCTATCTTGGCTTGTTGTTTTTTTGTTGTTGTTGTTTTGTTTTTGTTTTTGTTTTTTGTTTGTTTTTTAATACTGAGGATTGAATCCAGAGGTGCTTAACCCCTGAGCCACATCCCAGGCTTTCTTATTCTTTATATTGAGACAGATCTCGCTAAGTTGCTTAGAGCTTCACTAATTGATGAGACTGGTTTTAAACTTATGATCCTTCTGCCTCAGCCTTCTGAGCCAAGACAGCCTCATGGCACCTGGCTGTCTTGGCTTTTTTGTATTTAGAAGAGTTCTTGTGGCCAATCTCTCCCTTCTCATCAGAGTCTAAGGCAAGTTTTTTTTCCCCTCCTTTTCTTTCTTTCTTCCTCCCTCCCTCCCTCCCTTCTTTCCTTCCTTCCTTCCTTCCTTCCTTCCTTCCTTCCTTCCTTCCTTTCTTTTTATTTATTTATTTTTGCCAGAGGAAAAGGTCAAGGTAACTTGTCAGGGTCTCCTTTCTCCTCTTTGCCAATTTCCTCTGAGTCAGCATCTTCAGGTTCTCAGACAGCTGCTGTTTGATCTTTTCCAGATACTCAATTGTGTTGTGGTCAGTCAAGTTGGAAAGACAGATCTAAAGCTTGAAATCTGGTGTAAAGTATTTGAATTAGCCATTGTATGGAAGTTTATTAGGAATCTCTATGTCTAGGGCCATATTCGTTAAGTATATCTAGCACCCACTTCCAGTGTCAGCACAGACAGGTTGAAGATCTTCACAGATTTCAGACACATGGTATTGTTTTGATGGTCAGATCAAAGCAACCTAACTGATCCTCAGATAGGGAGTCTGAATCACACTATAAGACCACCACATTAGGTTGGAACATCTCCATTACTTGGTTTGTGACCAACCTGAAAATGACCTCATCAGACTCATCATCACGCCCATCATGGAGCTGATAGTTATAATACTTGACTATGCCAGTCCCAGTACTCCAAAGTCCCCAGTTCCAGGGAAGTACTGTTTGTATTTATTGAGGGGCACAAAGTACTGTTTGTACTGATTGAGAAACACAGTTATGAGTGGGTCTGTGCTATATAGGAGACCTCTTCTATACATTGCCATGCGAATATCAGTGTCAACATACAGCAACCTGTGGTGGTACTTCAGTAGCTCCTAGATGACCATGATGATATTGTTAACCTAACAGGAGCCAGATCCCTGTGACTTATTTGCATGATGAAGGCCCAGGTTCAGTTCACAGTGATGACTATGTGATGCTTATTAAGTTTCATATCACTTGCCATGGAGCCATTGGTAGACAACTGTCAGAACTCAAATAGGCTATCAGATACTGAAGAATACTTACCAATACAAAACCTCTGCATCTGCTGGCCACCTTGGACCTGTTTGAACAGATGAAGCACAAGAATTTAATGTAATTATTGCTGTGGTTTGGCCACCTCCTTAGCATTGGCTTTGTGAGGGTGATAGATTTCCATTTTTCAATGGAGACTATAGTGGTGCACTAAGAATCGTGGATTCAGTGAGGCTTCTTTGGGTGGCCTTCTTCGTGATAGTAACTTTCCAACATCTCCATCATAGTAGTAGCAGTCTTTTTGTCCTGGTGCCCTGAGCATATGTCATGCTGCTCACCTCCTGACCCTCTCATCAGTCTATCCATCTGTCCTCCCCCTTTTTTGTTTTACTTAAGAATTATTTTCTTTTGAAAAGTCACAAAGATTTTCCTCTAGGAGTTTTGTGGGTTAGCTTGTACATTCAGATTTATAATCCATTTTTGCAATTAACTCTTAAATATGGTGTGAGATCAGAGCTGGTACTCACTTACCATTCATGTATCCCAATTGGAAAAAATTTCCAGCATCATTGGTTGAAAAGACTTTCTTTTCCCCACTGAATTATGTTTGCATCTTTGATGGAAATCAATTGGCCATATTTGTTATGGTTTGGATATAAGGTGTTCCCCCAAAATCTGCTATGTTAATGCAGGAAGTAAAATGATCAGATTATAAGAGCTATAACCTAATCAGTCATCCTAGTTTGAATGGACTAACTGGGTGGTAACTGTAGTTATGTGGGGCATGGGTAGCAGGGTGGATGACTGGAGGAATTCTATGAAAAGGTTCATCTTCTATGTAGCCCCTTCCTCTCTCTCTCTGCTTCCCAGCTGCTATGAGGTGAGTAACTTTTCTCTGACATGTCCTTTCTACCATGATGTTCTGCCTAATCTTGGGCCTAGAGGGATGGAGTCAGTTTACCATGGATTAAATCTCTGAAACTATGAGCTCAAAATAAACTTTTCATCCCTAAGTTGATCTTGTCAAGTACTTTGTTCACAGCTTGACTGATATAACATTTGTATAGATTTATTTCTAGATTCTACATTCAATTCTTTCTTTAATGCCACACCATCTTGATTAGGGTAGCTTTTTGGTAAATCTTGAAATCAAATAGTGAATGCCCTATAAGTTTTTCTTTCTTTTTTTAAAAACTGATTTGGATATTTAAAATTGCTTTTCTTTTTATATAAATTTTAGAATCAGCTCAATATTTTTTTTATAAAGCTTGCTGTTATTTTGATTGCAGTGGAATTGAATGTAGATCACTTAGGTGAATTTTGACATCTGACTTTGAATCTTTCCATCTATTAACATGGTATATCTCTTCATTTATTTAAAGATGTTATTTAATTTCTCTTAACTATGCTTGCCTTTCTGGATTGTGATTTAACTTAATGAACACCTATTATAAACCAGGCCAAATCCTAAATGCTATGCACTGAATCCAACATAATTACCCTACAAATATGTACTGTTTTCACTGTATATAGATGTAGCAATTGAGTCATAGGGTTAATAAATGTGGCAACTGGGATTCAGAAGAGAGCTATTCACTCCAGATCCTGGGCTCTAGTTTCTAGTAGTCAAGATAATACCTTTGGGACATGTGTAGGTACATATATGAGGAACTAAACCATTTTTGTATGCCTGTTTCTTACCTCCTGTCTTCCTACAATCAAAATTAAATAAAGGACCTATCTGAGTGGATAGATACATCTGTGGGTAAATAGAGTGAGCTTTAGTTCATCATCTCAAATTCACAGTAGACTTGCTTATTGATAAAGAATCATGTTGGGATTATCTCTGAAATGTATTTTAATTAGTCTTAGTTTTTTTCTTTCTTGTGTGTCTTATTTAGATACCATCAAGCATAAAACATGTCTTACACTATCAGTATCACATGAGAAATCATTAGAATTCCCCAGAGTTGTGTAATCCCATGCCATCCTATTGATGTGTCTGTCACCTGACACCATCATCATGCCCTTGTGTGAGGTCTCACGATATGGCAGACTTGGATTTCACTGGATAAAAGTTGTCTGGAACTTTAGTTGTGCCTAATGGTTCTTTCTCCTCCTTTTAAAAGACAAGAAAAATGAATGGGCTGTTTTATAACCCCTTTTCAGTCCTCTGATCTTCAGAGAAGAAAATGTTAAAAGGCATGGTGCAGCTGTTTTATGTTGCAGTTTATAATCTAATTAAATGCATTTTATCCAGATCATTATGGACTTCATTAAAGCTGGACTTTTTATAAGAAAGATGATGAGCTAGATTTATGCAGAATCATTTGGGTCTTTTAAATTTTGTGATCATGCCAGCAGTGCCTGATGAAAATAAAATTTCAGATCTGCCTTTCTGATTTAGTTGTTCATTTATTCTTGGAAAGTTCTTCCTTCCAATTTTGCCTACTTCTGTGTGCATGCAGTGTTCAAAATAATTAATAAGAATAGTTTGTTGTTTAGAGAGAGTACCATTTGAGAATGGTGTTCTGATACATATAGGAAATAAAAAAAATCTAAAGTAGTTGGCATGATCTATTTCAAAGAAATATGAAATTACATTTTCTTTGCTGTGTTTTCTTTATACTGTAGAAGAAATTAGTTTTATGGCCTTCAGTTTAATTGCTAATTTTTCCAGCATCAGTGATAAATATCTAAGATAGAAATGGATTGGATTTGAAAAGAGAAAGTGACTCTTGATAGTCTTAGTCACATAATCTATGCAAAGATTAAGAGTAATTTTCCCCTGAATAAATAAATAAAATAAAGGTAGTGTGTTCATCTACAACTAAAAATAGATAAATAAAAAGAATACTTAGAAGTAAAAAAGAAAAAAGTCTAAATGATAGTAGGTATCCAGAGCATATGAGCATGGGTATAAAGAAACCCTAGTACAAATGTTGTTGAAAATATCAATTTAATAAAGCTGTTTTTGAAAATTAAAAAGAGTAATTTCCCATATTTTAGATGATGACCAACTTTTGTTGTAATTCCCTGGCCTGTTATGTTTTAAAAAATTAATATTAAGCTGTGGTTAGGGAAAAAAATCTTATCTTTCCAAAGAATTGTACTTAAGATGTCTTTCTCTTCATAATTTTCTATTTCTAAATAAAGGTATATCAGTGGTCTTCAATTTGCTCTTATAGCTTTGATTATATAATTCTAATGACATTTAAGTTTTCTTTCTACTTGGATAATTTATTTTGTCCTAAGCAATTCTGCATTGTTACTCCGTATGGGACAGTATTAAAATCTAGGTTCATGGTTAATATTTAGTTGAAACATTAGTTTTACCCAACTTCTTTAAGTCATGAAACCAGCCCCTCTCTTGCTACCTCTGGGTTTGTTTACATACATGTGTGCAACTGTGTAATCATACAGACACAACATGCAACGGGTACAACATAACAAAAGCCTACAACAACCTCTGTCCACAGTTTGCATTCTAAATTAGTTACAAAGACCAATTTTGCTGTAGTCATAGCTCTTAACTCCTGATCTTCATGTCTATCCTAGGAATTCTTTTTGCTTTTTATGATTCTGTACACTGGACCTGACACTCAGAAACACTTCTTTCATTCACATGTCTTTGCTCCCTTCATCATTAGTGATTAATATTGTTCCTCTTGGTAGACTACCTTAGAGTATTCTAGGTGAACAGTGACCCAATCTGGCATGGCTTTGAGACCCTCATCTTTTGTCCAGCTTCCTATGCACCATGGCCTCTTCTTTATCTGGTAACTGTCTTGATAAGTATATGGTACATTGATCCTTTTTGAATTCATAGCAAAAAATTATCTCTATGTATCTGTATGCATGTGTTTTTGTGTGTGAGAGAGCCTGCCTGGCTGGAAATCATGAGAGGGCTACTACTTCAGGACTTTCAGATGATGCTCTTAATTATAATAAGAAAGAAAATTCTAGACATGAGTTTGGGTCTAATGAAAGCCTACAGTAAACCTCTCGTTTATTTTGAAATGAAAAGAGTACTGTCTTATAATTTTGGGCTATAATCTATGATTCTGTGGAAGGCTGTCTGTTACTTGTATTAAAACATTGACTACTTGCTCTCTAATATTGTTTTCTTTACTGATATTATAATCAACTTCTATTTGACATTGTCCAGTATATACCACCTTTATCTGAAAATTTGTATAGTTTCATCTTGATTGAGGCCAGTATTTACCAGTGAGATATTTAAGTGGTAATTAATTCCTGAAACATTTAGATGGGTTATGCAGTAATACTAACTTCTCCTAAGGATTTGTGAGCCATTCATTGAGTAAGTGTGAGAGGAATTTCATAGGCTTATTATTAGAAAATGTCAATTTATAGTGTGGCTTTATATCTTCTGCCCATTTTACATTAAGTGCTAATTTGTTTCCCAATTAACATGATAGATAGAGTCCTAGCCCAGTTCAGCTGATTTTTAAATAGATTTTTAGTTGTCAATGGACTTTATTTTGTTTATTTATATGCAATGCTGAGAACTGAACTCAGTGCCTCACGCATGCTAGCCAAGCACCCTACTACTGAGCCACAAATCCAGCCCTGTTCAGCTGATTTTATTAAATATGTACTGCATGCTTTTCAGAATCCGCAAATGAAGTCACCACACACATACATTGGCAATTCGTGATCTGCAACTATAACTGGAGATTAGTCTCCTCTATAGGAACATGTGTTTATCTGTTTGTTCCTGTATTTTTTATATTCTTCAATAATATCTATTTTTTATGTTAAAGTTATATTTTGTTAAATTTATCCTACTTATGTATTGCTAATTTTTATTAAGTGGTTTTCATTTGCTACCTATTTATTTTCAGTATAAAGGTAGTGATTTTTACATAATTATTTTCATCTATTCATGTGAATAAATTTGCTTATTACTTTTAGTATTTTTATTAGAGATTGATTTTTCAAAGTATATAATCTTTTTTAAAAATTTTTTTAGTTGTTGATAGACCTTTAGTTATTTATACGTGGTGTTGAAAATCAAACCCAGTGCCTCACATATGCCAGGCAATTGTGCTAATGCTGAGACACAGCCCCAGCACCAAAGTATATAATCTTTTCTGCAAGTAAAGATACTTGCTTCCTGTATATGTATAAATACATGTCATGTATATGTTTTAGGTAATTTCTTATTATACCAGGAAGAGTATTCAAAGCAACATTTAAAGGAATTAATGATAGTTACCCTTGTAAAACATCTCATTTTAATAACAATGGCTTTAACACTTTACAACTCTGTCTTATATTTGCTATTGAATTTTTTTAAATTCACCTTATCATGTTTAAGCAAACTTCATCTTTTTTATTTAAGTATTTTTAATAGACATCCTTTGTTACATGTAAATGTGGGACCTCATTACCTCTTCAACATCTTTGCTCAGAGTAGGAAATGCTTCATAAAATTGTGTCCTGTGAAGTTATTTTGCATGTGCTTTGTTCTCAGTGACCTCTAGCCTCTCTGCCAACCATGAGACAGAGACCCACTCTTCTCTAAATAAGTTCTATTTTTATATACCTACAAATTTTGACTCTATACCACCCATTTATATTAAGTCCTTTATACTGGCATTGTCAACTGGCTTGTGTACATTGCTCTGAAGACAAAGTAGACATCCTATAATATTTCTGTTTTACATGGAGTTCTAATTTTCATTATAGTATGAACACCAATGTCTTCATCCAGAACATGTTAGGTCAGTATGTATGGATATGAACTTGCTGAAGTTATTTCCTATAGATTGGACCATGAGTCATAATTTGTGGCTAAAAATTAAATCCAAGTTATGTTTTTTCCAGCACAATGAATTCCTCTTAATTTAGAAATATACACTGTGAATCAGCCCAGATTAGGTATGCATTTAATTTTTTATGATACTATTGGTTTAGAAGAAAATTTGAATATATGTTATTTTGTGGAATGATTTCTTTCCATTTTTACAATCAAGTCTTGGACTAGACAGATTATAAAAGAATCTCATTGAAGTCCTGGAGAATAGCAGAGCACACCTAGAAGGACTTCCTCATCTCATCAGGAACCACCTAAGGATACTGCATCAGTGATAGTTAATACTGACTATTTCTAAATGAGTGTTCTTACCGATTTGCCTTTACCTGAAGATCCCAGAAGTTGTGGGTAGGAATCTTTCTGTAGTCTGTAGTCTGTGCTGTACTCAGGATTTTTGCCTCTGGCAGAGTTCTAACTCCAGTGTTCATAAGAAACACACTGTAATGGCTTTGGGCCAGTGCCAGGGAAAAACTACCCCCGCAGACAATCACTTCCCATTATCCTTTACTGCACATATGATACATTATTCATCATTTTCTAAGCATGTTCATTATAAATGCTGTTTAATCACATTTTAAAGGTAAACAGCATTTATCAAATTATCATCTAGTATCTCACTCCAAGTCTGGCCTGATTCTTTCTCACAAACTTGTGCCCTGCAGGAGAACATGTGTGTTTAATTTTTGTCCCATTATTTGTCCAAAGAATGAGAACCACACATGTATCCTATTGAGTTAGTCTCTGTATTTCAGGCCATCCCCCAAAATTAAAATAATTGTTGTTTTGGTAATGTTGCTCCTATCCCAAGATATAATTTCAATATATGCAGTACTTAACTCTTCTTTTCTGGAACTTTCTGGATATCTCTGTGTTTATTCAAGCATTTTGTGTATAGAATACATGAGTGCCTAAATTTTTACTTGTAGTTCTTTACATAATAATGTGTCCTTAGGGAATATTGGTTTAATTGAATGGCTACAATACATGGCGAGACTTTTAGCATATTATGTAATTTTTGTGAATTACTAGAAAATCTCAATTTTTTGTTTCTCCTTTGTCTAATTTTGATATTAAAGATAGTGAAGGCAGTTACTCCATGGACTGGACAGAATGAATGTGGTGTGTGTGTGTGTGTGTGTGTGTGTGTGTGTGTGATGGTATGTAATTATTTGCATGTAGTTAAGGGTGAGGTTAAAGTAGGGAGAATGATCGAAAAAAGAGAAAAACTCCCCCATGCATTTTGTAAATTTTATTTGGGCATTTGATTCATGAGATTTTTTATTTATTCCAGAGAATAATTTATTAATAGAGCAGGTACCATTCAGAGGCCCAGAAATAGCCCAAAAGAACTTAATCCGGCAAAAGGGATGCCAGGGAAATAGGTGGTTAAGACTTTGCATAAAGGTAAATGTAGAGTTCCTGGGGACAGGAGGGAAAGACAAACTGAATGGAGTTTAGAAAGGCTTTTAACAATTAAATTTGAGGCTCAATCTTTAAGATAAAGGAAGAGATAAATTGCCAGAAAAGGGAGGAAAAGGATTTCTGTGCAAAGGAAAAAGCATAAATAAAGGAAGAGATAAATTGTCAGAAAAGGGAGGAAAAGAGTTTCTATGAAAAGAAAAAAGCATAAACGAACAATAGATGAATGCAGCTTTGGTTTCTTCTAGAGGGATAGGCAAAACATTTTTTAACTTAAGACATTAAGGTGCCTATTGTAGAATTGGCTCATTGATAATGTTAAATCATTAAGTATTGTAGATGATTGAACACTTATTCACAAAGAACAAAAATTAATTACTATAGAATATTTTACGTGTGCAGCAGTTGAAGCCGCTATACTCCTTGTTGCTTAATTTTCAGTTAGGAATTTATAATTTGTCTGAGTGTATGGTTCTTTTTAAAAATTTAAATTTATTTTTAACTGATACTTAACAAATACATATTGTACATATCTAATGGGGTAATGTGATGTTTTGATACATGTATGTATTGTGTAATTTTTAAATGAGGTTAAACATTTATCTCCTTGAACATTTAATCATTTTTATGGTAAAAACTTTTAATATACTTTTTTCTAGCTTTTTGAAATTTACAGTTCCTTATTGTTATCTGTAGTCACACTCATGAGCAACAGCACACCAGTACTTCTTGCTTCTAACTGTAACAAAAATGTTGACCACTTTATGAATTTGCATAACCTGCTTGTATAGGGACCATGTTAATCTTCTCTATATCATTTCAATTAGTATATGTGCTGCCAAAGTGAACACAATGTATGGTTATTTTTAAAAATTTTAGTAGTGCTAGGGATTGAACCCAGGGCCTTTTGTACACTAGGCAAACAATCTGCCACTGAGCTATACCCCCAGCCCTTTATTTATTTATTTATTTATTTGGTACTGGGGATTGAACCCAGGGATACTTTACTACTGAGCTACACCCTCAGTTCTTTTTTTATTTTTTTTTAAATTTTGAGATAGGTTCTCCCTACGTTGCTGAGGCTGGCTTTGAACTTGCAATCCTTCTGCCTCAGCGCGTGCCCCCACCCCCTGTATATAATGGCTTTGGGCCATATTTATATATATTCCTTACCGTTTTCTGGTAAATTTCCTGTGAATTTCACTCTATCCTACATTTTTCTTGTCATATTAATTTGTTTCTTATCTTAACTTTCCCAATTGTCACAATATTTACTGTATATCTGTGAATATAGGGCATAATCTTATAAATAGTAGTTAGCTCTGGTGATGGCCAGAAATACAATGTATGATCTATGTAATGGCAGAGTTTAGAGGGATGTGGCTACCTATTTTCTATATATAGCCTTCTATAGTTTAAACACAGGCATTGGAATCATATGGACTTAGGGGTCACATTCTCAGTGTTATTTATCAGTCATAAGACCTAGGACAGATTTCTTTTGGGCCCAGTTTCTTTAGCTGTGAAATGAGTAGAATAAAACCAGTCTCGTGGTGGAGGGTGTTAGAGAAAGTGTTTGCCCAAAGTGCCTCATTCTTACTGGTAGTTTTGTCTAGGGAGTGTAAATTATGATTAAAGCATATGTATTTGGTCATACTTTTTTTCTTTTTAAAAAAATTTTTTAGATGTAGATGGAAACAATAATTTTTATTGATTGATTGATCTTTATGTGGTACTGAGGACCAAATCCAGTGCCTCACACATGGTAGGCAAACACTATACCACTATCTGAATTCACTGCAAAAGAGATTATAACCTGTCTCATTCTCTTCTAGAACTAGAACTGATGATTTTTCTGATACATGCATTATATTGGACCACACTTGGTATAAATAGCTTGCTTCCTCTGCCTTTAGGATTTCTTATTTAGAGAGCAGAATAATTGTTGAATTGTGTGCCGGATAGTTTTGGGGCTTATTGTGTGCATGCTTAGGGCCCCAGCAATACGTGGATACATACACAGATGCCAGGTGTATATAATACTCCTCTCTCACAGAAAAGTTCAACTCTGAATAAGTAACCAGAAATTTAGTATTATAAATTCTAGAAAGATGTGTTAATTTCAACAGTTGCAAAATTTTGTCCTTTGATATTTCATATTGGCTTTATTTTGAAAAACACACTTGGGAGAAAGGGTGAAGAACATAAAATCTTTTCACTTTGTATGAGTTTATTCCCACCTTCAGGATGGTAGATGTTCCTGTGTTTGTCCTACCATGTAATTCTTTAACAATTATACTTCAGAGATAGAAAAACCATCTATCTTCCAGGTTTTTTTTTGTGCCATTTGTGCAATATTTTACGTGATTTTTCAAACAAAATTCTAGGCAGCAAACATTAAGATGCAGTAGAATCAGTGAATTATATACCATAATATTTTAGAGCTCTATAGGAGCTTAGGAATCAAAGAGTACAGGAGTTTTCAACATATTTTAATATGAAACCCATGTTTTAAATGAAAGAACACACAGGAACTTAGCAAGTCGTGTTGGTGAGGTTATATACATTCTTGCTGGGTTGTGCCAGGAGAGAGGGAACCTGCCAAATGGATTCCTCTTCCTTTGTGCTCGCTTTTCCAGTCTGTTGGACCTGAGGGGAGGCTCTTGGGAGCTTTGTTTATATCTACAGGTCTAACACAAGCCAGTTGAAAACCTTCACACCAGAAGAATTCATCCCAGTGTGACTAAATGCAGATGGTAGTTTCCCTTTGGGTCTGGATTTTGCATAATTTAGCAAATTCCTACTGAAATTTGTGTTTAGAGGGCAGTGTCAGCTTTATTGGGATATTTCTTTTGAGAGTGGGTCAATGCCATTCCAGGCCCAAAATCATACTTGTATAAGAAAAAGATGAACAGAAGCAATCCTTATATTTATGGTCATGAAGCATAGCAGGTGATTTATGAATAAGCTGGGATGGTGGGTGTCAATGCCAGAAAGCTTTCCTCTCAGTATTTTTCTATTTCTTTAATTCCTCTTCTTGGAGCTAATTAAATTCACTTATCAATAAATCCATTTTAATCTTTGTATCTTAATAATAGTTTGACTGAGAATATGGTATAGCAAACATCCAAAGAGCACTACATTAAACATTAGAGTACATTGATTCCAAAAGCTGATACTCTTTCACTGTAGCATCTTGTAAGATTGACTGAATAAATTCAGTTTAATACTACCCAGGATAAGTGTCTTAATTTTAACAGTCACAGATCACATTGGACATTAAGTGTAACTTATATTGAGACAGTGACATTGATCCACCCTGAATTGATGTTATTACTTCACCAGTACTTGGAAAGAATTGAGGCTCAGCCACTCTTTTTTCCTCATATCTCTTATTTGTTTATTTGTTTATTTATTTTTGTTGTTGAATTGGGAATTGGACCCACAGCCTTGTGCATGCCAGGCAAACTGCACCACTGAGCCACGTCCCCAGCTCCTCATATCTCTTTTGATGTAATGGTAAGCTGTGGTGAGCTCTCGAATCAAGCCTGTGTCTTTGAAATATAATAAAAGTAATTGGCAAAGAGAGAACTGAACCTTGACCTTGCCTCCCTTACAACATGACCTATCAATTGAGAAAACTTCTATTGTGGCTTCTATTTTGATGGTTTGCCTTTCTTTACTTCCACATAAATGATCTTTGAACTATACTGTCACTAGTTACGAGTACTCTTAATCCCAAGTGGCTTCCTTGCACATGAGATACTTGGTAGAATTTATTGAATCAATTAGTAAATGGAGACTTGAAGTCTCTGACCAGATTTTAAGTGTCAGTTTGAGGAATACAGGTATAGGAACAACGTGGTTGAATTTCAGAAGTTGCCTGAGATCGTCATAGATGTTGTATTAGTTGTTGAGCCATGTCTTTCTTCTCCCCCAAAGCTTATATTTACCTTTACTACTTTAGTTTTTTATGTTAGTTTGAATATGCATTTTCTAATATGAACTCTAAAGACAATATGGTGAGATGAGGAAAGTGTATGTCTGCATATACCTGTGTTTACATCTGGATGAACATATAAATAAAAACATATATGTGCATATGCATATCTTAACTAGGAATAAATTTGTTCTGCTACGGACAGAGCAGCTGTCTACAATTTCAAGGATCCTTTTTTATAATAACTCAAGTGAGAAATTTCAAATTGCTATTGCCGGTTGCTATTTGTATTCCTCAGGATGCAAATCTATGCCAAAACCTCCAAATTTCTATAGTCTGTGTTTTTTTCCTTCACCTATAACTGTGTCTTCTTTTCTATAGCAGGAGAAAGTAAGCAAAACTCATTATGACTTTTAAATACTAGCCCCCAGTGAAAAATTGAATGTCCAGTTTCCTCCCAGAGAAAACCTCATCTAGTTTATGTAAATAACAGGTATTTAAATTGGTAATGTTTTACTTTTCCTATTTCTACTTACAAAATTTTTATAAAGATATTTGTTTAACTTCTAGAAGGTGAAAACTAAATTCACTACAAACTAAACCTGAAGTCTTTAGACCTGGGGCAGAATCATGTGGGCATCAAAGTGTGGGTCTGAAATGGAAACACCAAGTATAGCATAAGTTACCCTTTCACTGATGTTGAATAATGTTGGGGATGGGCAAGCCCTGATAGAATGGAAAATTCCTGGAATATTTACATGAATATGTTGTAAGGGAATGTTTTTTCTAATTCCTAGAGTCCTTAGTGGAGACTAAGGAGAGAAATTGTTTTTAAGGTCTAAAATCAAATGGCCTGAGAGTACCCAGGATACCTTGGGAGTAGAAACTTCTGCTGTAGTCAGGTTCTGACTCTATTTTATGCTTTATTCTTCCATGAATGATTTTCCTTAAGAAACAGGTTTCACTAATTAAGTCTTAGAGGGCAGAATAGTAGTCTCATTAAGAAGACAACTGGGCTAACAAGTTCATTTAAGGTACAATCTTTCTTTTCTCGTGATTTTCTTAACTCTTCTCTAATATAGAAACTAGAAACTATAAATAGCAGATAAATTGCATTGTGTTAAAATAAAAATTCTAAAAAAACTTTGCATGGCAAGACCTCTAAGGAAATGTTAAAAACTAACTGGGAGAAAAGTATTTGCAGTTCATATCATAAGAGAAAGAATGATTTCCCTAGCACAAAGGTTGGCAGCTACAGACCAAAGCCCAGATCAAGCCTGCTGACTGTTTTTGTAAATCACGTTTTATTACAACACAGCCACACTCGTTCTTTTGCATATTGTTTGTGGCTGCCTTCACTTAGTAGTGGCAGAATCAAGTAGTTGCAACAGAAATCTTTTGGCCCACAAATCCAGAAATATTTACTGTCTGGCTCTTTACAGGAAAGTTTGCCAACTCTTGCTCTAAAGAATAATGAACTGCTTTAATTATAAATCAACATGAAAATATCAACAATCCAATAGAAAAATAGGCAAGAGATATGTAAGTTAGTGTCTCAGCAAAACAAAACAAAAACAAACATTTTCCTCATATGGTTCAAATGAAGAGATGTAAATGAAGGGTAACCTGTAGGGGCAGAACTGTATTGGGGTGGGGGGGGGGGGA
>NW_026000016.1:20371832-20382099 GCF_001458135.2 Marmota marmota marmota | reverse complement strand
TGGGGGGGGGGGGGGGGGACGGGATGATGTGATGCTCCCAGACCAGCAAGCTCAAGAAGCCAACAGAATCTCTGTGATTGGAACCATAAAGAGATAAAATGCTGTTATTGAACTCATTGGGAACTGGAGTGGGGGAGGACAGAGGAGACTGTATTATGGAAGCATGTAGGCACTGTGAGAAATAGGCACTGGAAAAAAAAAAATGGGAAAGAAATACCTTGATCTTCCCCTGCCCAACTTCCAGTTTCCTACTGGTTTCTCCCAGAAGCTACCAGCCAACAAAACTCAGGTGATGCTGTCCTCAGGGATTAGCCTCCTGTAACACAGATGAAAATATCCTCAATTCAATATTATAAAATCAGTGCAAATGAAATGCTACAAAAAATGTCACCTTTTAATAATTGGCTGGCAAAGAGCAAAATATTTAATAGCATACTTTGTTATAGGGAAATAGGTACTTTATAGGTATAGATATACGTGTGTATAAAGGCAGTGTCCCTCAAAATTATAAAAGTATATACACTTTGACACAGCAATTATATTTATAGGAATTTATCCTACAAATATTTTTGCAAATGCATGAAGGGATAAGTATATAAGGCTATTAACTGCATTTTATTTTCTGATAGGAAAAGAATGGAGATAACCTAAATGTCCATCAATTGGGGACTAGTTTTTATAAATGATGCTATATACCTATTCAGTGGAATAATATGAAGCCATACAAAAAGAATGAGGAAACTATGCCTCCTATGAAATTAACACTAAGTTGTATTGTTAAGAGTACAGAGAAAAGCCATATGCCCTCTTTAACCCTGTCTTAACCTTGTCATTGGTGTGTTAGTACCAGGTGCTGCTTCTTAAATCTTTGTTTTCCTCAACATTATTTTTTTAAATCTCTAGCATTGCATTAGCTAATTCAGGCTGCTCCTTTCTGTAAGTCTGATGTATTGAAACTTTTGATTCACTTTACATATATACTTTAGTTGTTTGGAGCCGTGTCTTTTGAATATTTATTTTGACATGGAGCAAGCTGTATGTTATCAACAAGCAAACATTTGGACAATCAGAGGATCAAAATATAGGAACAAATGTGAATATCTCAAATCTGTCTCTTTTTATTTATTTATTTTCTGGGCAAGACTTGCCTGAAGTGGAAGGAACTGAATATGGATGAGCGCATGTTGCAAACTGATTTTCAGCCATAATTGCTTGCAGTAAGAAAATAGGCAAAGAAAGTAGATTGGGAATATAGGCAATCAGAGATGAGATTCTTACACCTGCCAGATACCATGTGTAGCACACAAGCATCCATAGAGAAATTGAAATGGTGCTATCCTGTGACAAGAGGTTCCAATTAATGTGATTCGGATGCATCTGTCTGCCAGTAGCTCACCTCATGAAACGACAGTCCTGTCCTGCTGTTGGAGTCAGTCAAAGGGCTTATTTAGTGAGCGGCACAGGAGGCATCCTGGGAACTCCCTCCTTTCCGTCCATTTACTTCAAGTCAGGAATAACAGCTTACAGGAACACATCTAGCTGGAAGGCTTGTAACAAGATGGCATTTATATAGTCAGAGCCATTCTGAAAACCTATGCTCCTCAAATACGTGGCTAGTGAGAGTCTAACATAGCAAATTTTCATGGTTTTGATCATTAAAATACATATTCACTCAATTAATTTTAGAGCAAAAAATATTTGGACAATATGTGGATATTTAGCATTTGCTATGGTTTATCCCTCAAGTTTCATGTTGGGAGTTGTGTCCCCAGTGGATCACTGTGGGAAGTGATTGAACCTGTAAGTGGCAGGGCCAAGTAGAAAGTCTTTCTGTCATTGGAGTGTGTCCTCAGAAGGGACTGTGGGAACCTAGTCTCTCTGGGTTCTTGTTTTGATATATGACCCTTCCTCCAGGACCTGCTCCAGCCATTGCCATCTGCTATGAGGTGCTTTGGCCAAAAGGGGGCCTCATCAGAACCTGTGCCATGCTATGAGCTAAATAAACCTCTTTTTTTTTTTTTTTTAAATAGGTAGCTTACCTCAGATATTTCATTTTAGTAACACAAAATAAACTGATATAATATGCAACGTTCAGTGATCCTCTGAAGCATGCATCTTGTTTATTATTATTATTATTTATTTATTTACAGATGAGGAAACTAAAGCCCAGAGTAGTTAATTTGCCCAAGATTAGATAGCTAGTAAGAAGTAGAGCTTAAGACTTCATTCCAGATCTGTCTGACTCTCCAAATCTACAATCAAGTCCTTTCTATCAAGAACTGTGTTATGATATGATGTGGCCTTCCCTGGTTTTCTGTTTTCACTTGATCTTGAATCATTAAAAATGAGGAAATGATTTTATAGTAATACTGTTTTGTATGTTTTTCTCTAAAAAGAGCAGAAAGAAAATGTCAGTACAGAAGACATCAGAGGGATGGTAGATATGATCACATTAGGATTCCTAGCACTTTAATATAAAGAAGTGATCTTTATGATCCCATCTTTGCTGAGAGGCTGAGGAACTGGAACAGGTTTTCCAGTGAATTAAGGGAAGGGCCAGTATTTAGACATAAGCTATAAGTTCTCCCCTTTTCTATCTGGATGCCCTTTCTTCTTTGGCTTGGACAGCCTCTAGTGCTGGACAGGCAGCTTGATAGCTGGCAATCCTCTGAATGACAGATGCTATCAATTATTACTGTGTTTGTGGGAAAGATGTGGATGCAAGGGAGTGCAGAGAGAGACGTAACTAGGTATTGGATGATCTGATCATGGCAGGTACTGCAACTCTGACGGTGTTTATGGTTATGGAGAAGGACTGTGGGGAATTGCAGCCCTTTCCCATAATCTAAAGGGTTATTTCTGGGTGACATCTTGACAGGAAAATATCCTGTGGGAGAAGAGTGCTCACTCAATGTGCCTGACCAACAGTTAATAATTAATACTTCATGCCTCATAAGTAGAGTGATGTTACCTGAACATTTTTGTGGAGCTATTGGCTTTTTGTTTATTCTTTTTTTTTCTGATAAAAGAAGAGGGTTTTATTAAGCAGTTTTAGTAAATTACAGCCACAAAATTGCACATTGCTGCAAGAGTGAAAGGGTCTTTTCAGCATAACTTTAGAGGCTGTGTAATTTATGCCATTACAGGAAATATCCCTTCTGTTTCAGAGATTTTAAACAAAGGCAGGGTGTTTACCGCTCTGCTTTCTGCAGCCTAAATATTGTTTCTGAATTAAAATGGCTGATTTCAGTTTAGTCTCTGCAGACTACAATGAAGCTAGAATGAAAACAACCTAATTTTATGTTCATAGCAGTAAAGCCTTTTCAATATCAGCTTCTTTATAACTTAACTTCTTTTTAACCTGAATAAATGTTTATATCCAAAGGTCAGTATTATTTCTATTATAATATCAGATTTTTCCAGTTAATATTTCACTCAGTTTCTAATCTCAATGTTTAATATTTCATAAACACATAAATAAGATTGCAGAAGTTAATCTGACTAAGCTATTACTCTTTCTTTTCTTGGCAAATAGATAATATGCTACCGAGATTGTTTAGTCTGATCTATTGTGATGATTATCATATCAATGATCTTCCTTGTTTTTGTGAGTTTCTATGAGGAACCTAGATAATGAAGCCTTAATACATTATTGCTAGAAGCATAGAGAAGAAAAATCAGACCTCTCATTTTACTTATAAGAAAGTTGCCTACCTGGCAGGTGATCCCATATTTAGTTCTGTCTGGGAATAAGGAGCTTATACTGCATCAGTGATTTTCAAACAACATTGTGGGGAACCAGCTTCCCCCCAAACACAGACCCACCCATGCATCCTCACTAAACACACACACACACACACACACACACATCACAGCCTTCTTCCACATCACACCACTTTTATTTTGGGATTCTGTATTTTGGGGTTTATGTAACATTGTTTGATATAAAGGTTCCACTGCAAAAAAAAAAAAAAAATGAAAACCTTAGTCAAGATGCTTAGTAAGGCTTCTTGGAGCTCTGTCATCAATGATAAATAGTAAATAGTAAATAAGACATAATTTGTGTGTTTATATGTGTTTATGATCTATAGAGCAGGTTTGGCAACCATAGAACTTTTAAAGAAGCTTGTTTTGTAAGATTCTTTTTAGATTACATAGGTTACTGGCTACCTAGAATGTAATTGTAGAGATCTAAGTAGCTGCCTGATTTTGCATGCCTTATAGAATTCTGATTTTTATATATACAATTAGTAAAGATGTACGAAAAAAAATTGCCCAACCTGTCTTCTCCCAAAATCAAAGAGAAAACTATTATTTTGTTCAGCTGATTTTTTTTTTTTTTTAGGTTTTGTGGTTAAACCCTGTAATTCTCTAGATGAGTGGGTATTTATAAAGCATTGATTTAAATGAGATTTCTTGATCCAAGTGTTCTTTATAGGACTTAGGGAAGGCTAGAGAAAAGAATGGGTTTTTTTTTTGTTTGTTTGTTTTGTTTTTTTTTTTTTTGGTTGTTGTTGTTGTTTGCTTTTTTAAGAAAAGATAATCACATTTCTGGGATAGGTTTCCTTGGAACTTTCACATATGGCACCTGAGTTTGTTGAAAATTCTATTTGCTCCTCTCAGTAACATCACTGTATCCATCTATATCTATATTTATATCTATATCTGATTTACCTATCAGAAATTCACTAAGCTGACAAAAAGAAGAGATTATATTCATGGTCTTTATCAAGGTGGTATGTTGTTAAAGTTGAGGATGGTACATACTGAGTGTACTGGGTCTTAGAAATTTTTGTCTGTGTTGCTTTCATGTACAGGACTTAGCTAGCATTTTCTAAGTTACAGGCTCTTTGACCTAATATAATTCTCTTTGTGATTCAGTCAATTTCAGAGATTTCTTCTCACAGTCATCAATTCCTCTTTCAGTTTGTAGAGAGACATTGTGGCTCTATGTTTGGACATTTTGATGGAAGAGACAGAGCTTTTCCAATGCACACTCTCATGTTCAGGGTGGTTTTTGTTTTGTTTTGGTTTTGGTACTGGGATTGAACCCAGGGGTTCTTTACCACTTTATTTTATTTTGAGACAGGGCCTCACAAAGTTGCTGAGGCTGACCTTCAACTTGTGATCCTCCTGCCTCAGCCTCCCTAGTCCCTGGGATTCCAAGTGTGTGCCACCTTTCTTGGCTGTGATTTATTTCTTTTCATTTTTTCTGGTGGATCAGATTTTTCATTTCTTTTTTCTAGATGTTGTCCACAAAAATATTCCTCACTTTTTGTTGTTCAGGCAGAGATTATACTGAGTTTTCTCCCTCTTTTTCCCTCCCTCCCAGTCTTTTGAAAAAGATGAAGTGTAAGCATCTGTGATTGTATCCTAGAATAATTCCTAAATTCTCTCTTCCATATCATATTAGTAAAAGTAGAATCTGATGCAGTAGTTGAAAAATTACTGAACTCTAAGACCAGATTTTATTATTAAGTTAACCCCTCAATCACCTGGCCCAAGACATTTGCTGTAAATGTAAGGGCCTCTATATTTGTTATTTTATCCCTTCCCCACTGTATTGTGGTACTCATAACTTTGAATTAGTTAGACTGGCATTATTCCCTTTTTACTTTTACTAAATGGTCAATATTTATTTGCCATTCACAGAAGTCTCTCTGAAACAGTAGTTAATAGGTATTAGGTGCATGTTTTTTATTTGTTTTGGTACTGGGGATTGAATCCAGGGATGTTTAACCACTGAGCCACACCCCCAGCTCTTTTTAAAATTTTTACTTTATTTTTTATTTTGAGGCAGAGTCTTCATAAGTTGCTGAGGCTGGCTTTGAACTTGAATTTTTCCTGCTTCAGCCTCCCGAGCCACTGGGATTACAGGCATGCACCACCTTACCTGGCCCAGTCAATGTTTTAAAGAAAGCATATGTAGCAATTCATATCATCCTTGGAGTAGTTCTGTTCAGGGTGTTCTGAGATTAAAAAAAGTGGAGAGCCCAGATTTGAACCCTGGCACCTGAGCTCCTGGGTGTGTTCTTTCATTTTTGCTCTGCTATCTTCCTGTCTTGTTTCAAAGTTGAAAGCTATTACTTCATTTTCTAAACATGTCAAGCTCCCAAAGTGAAAGAATTCATTTTCAGCATCATCCTTTACAGCAGGGGGCGGAGGGAGAGTATATATTTTTCTTTGACAGAACTAAAGTAGTGATGGCTTTGGAAAAATGACAAAGAATGATACTTTTCTAGTAGAATAGTGAGGTGGGGAGGAAGGAGGTGGTTCGAGCAGGTTCACTTGACCATTTTCACACATCTTATATTCTCTATCATATCTTTGAATTCTTAATCTAGCAGCAAGATACACTGTTTGTCAGCTAATCTTCTGTTTTCTAGTTGCTAATTTTAAGGACCATGGTTATACGGAGACACGCTTTCCAACAAAGCTCTCCATCAGGGCCCTCAGCATATAATTTTTGAGATTCTTCTCTCTGATTAGGAAGGGTTTGCTTTCTAAGTAGATATTCTTTAATTCCTAGCACTTGTATCTGTTGGCTGTTCTCCTTCCCTGGGGAGACTGAATCCAGGCCAGTTAACCAGTTAGTTAGTCAGGAACAAAAACCTGCCTGTGTCCTAAATGGAGAGGCACACCTGGATGAGGCATTAAGAGAACATGCTGCTAGAGAAAGGGAGTGGTGTGCTCTGTTGCTGCCTCCAAGATTTGTAGGCTAACAAGTGACCTCAGTCATCCTACCATCTTTATGAGAAAAAAGGGAGTAGAAAATTCTTTACAAAATTAAAATTTAGATGAGAAACATTGGAGTTAAAATTGTTAGTATTGCTATTTACTATTGTGAAGCCTCCATGGAAAGGCTAAATAGGAAAACCTTTTGCTCCCTGGCCACTCCTCATTTCCAAGGGAATCTACTGTAACAGTTTAATATGTATCCCTGCAGACCTTCCAGGTGTGTGTGCACACAAGCACACATGGAAAGCTATTTACTTATACCCATCTACAATTTGTAACTTACATATTTTATTAATATAATGATTCATGATCATCTTATTTCCTATTCTAATAGATACAGAAGTCTCTTTTTAAAAAATGTCCACATATGGTGCTGGGGTTGTAGCTCAGTGGTAGAACACTCACCTAGCACGTGTGAGGCACAGGGTTAGAGCCTCAGCACCACATAAAACATGAATAGATAAAATAAATGTATTGTGTCCATCTACAACTAAAAAAAATTTTTTTAAATGTCCACATATATAACAATAATAATGTAACCTAATAATAATGACTAGTATTTATTGAGCTTTTATTGTGTCAGGCATTATATAAAACTCTTAAAATCCAGACAAGGAAACTAAGATTCAGGGATATTACCCAACTTCCCCAAGGCCACACAATTTGTATATGGCAGAATCAGATACACACAAGGCTGTGTGGTTCCTGAATCCCTTCACTATGCAGTTCATGCAACTGATCCCTGACAGAGTCGTCATTCTCTCATTTTTTTTACCAGAACAAATAATTCTATAATGAACATCTTTGAACATAAATGCTTGTGAAAGCGTTTCTTTATGATATATACATATTAATGTTGGAGAGCCAACTTGATTTAAAAACTACTTTAGTTTATATTTACTTGTGCAAAGAGGTCACAGCCTGTCTCCAGAGGAGCTGATACCTTAGGCACATGTATCATCTCGATAATGACAATGAATTTTAATTCTCCTGTCACTTAGTTAGACTTTTATTTATTTAGAAATAGGCTGGCCAGTCTTCGGCAACATTCATTAGTTTTTGCTCTCAGTTGCTGCTAGAGTTAGTGTATCTGGCTTTCAGTGTCCTTCATCTCAGCAGTGGGAAACCCTGATTATGAAACAATTTGGGGTCCCCTCAGGAGTCAAATCTTCAAAGAGGTCACAGACAAAATGTGGAAATAACACACACATAGAAAGTGAGGTGCTGATATCTTATCCTCCGTGTCTCATTGAAATGCACAGTTCATTTTCCATTTTCCATTTGAGTGGGTTTTGATTTGCTGAAAAATAAATAAAAAAACATACAAACAAAAAACTTGGTCTGTGAAATTTTTGCCTGTCTGCTGAGAAAGCAATAGAATTGTAAAACTGAGATGGCTTTTCATCAATGGAGTGATTAATTGCTACATCAGAAAATGTGGAGGCTGATCGATAATATAGTGATGGATAGTTGAATTTCCTGCCTCCCCAAAAGCATCTTCGGGACCTCTTTTTTTTTTTTCCTAAAATTGGTGTGATAGATCTTTATACTAGATTGGGTGGCTGGCTGGCTGGCTGGCTGGGCAAGTATTTTTGAGTTGGAGGAATGAAAGTCCATGGACTTCAGTTCCCATTCTCCCATTTCTTGACCAAAGACTGCTCCATGGCAGTCTCTGAGGACACTGCTGGTGATCAGGAATCAGAATAGGCCATCCCTACCACAGGAAGACTTAACTCTAAATAGTTTGGGGTGTGCTAGAGATTGAACCCAGGGCCTCACACATGCTAAGCACTAAGCTACACCCCTACCCCTTAGCAGTTCTAAACATGGTAAAATTATATTTTGCAACAAAATAGAAAGACATAGTGGAATTCTGTAACCATGCCATGAGGCCATAAATCTTCTCTTCCCTGAACTCTGTGGGTAGCAGCAGTGGCAACAGAAGGGATCCTCTGACTTTTGTCTAAGATGAAGAGAGGAACAGTGAGAGGTTAGATTCCATCAGATGTTGGCCAGGTACACTGTGTTCAGTTTTCTCAGGTAAGTTGTTAGTTACCTAGTGATAGTCACATATTTCTGCTACTAGTATTGAGAAAGAGTTACCCATTATCTTAACAAAGCAAATTATGTTCTGTTTAGCTTTTACTTTTATGATCAAATTTGTCATTGATCTCTATAAGCCTAGAAACTGTGTAAATGTAGAGTCAGGAACATGGTCATACAGTCAGATCTGATAAAGAAAGGGTTATGAGTTTAGTGCCATATGAATGAGGGGTTTCACATTCAATCAAGTTGTATAAAGGTTGGTGGGTTTTTTTTCATTTTTTGTCATTTTTTCATACTTTTCTAACAGTTCTTTAAGCATAAAAATATAACCTGAAAGAAACCATAATGTTTTGGACAGGATGGGAATAGAGAGGCAGAATAGTGGTTAAGGCCATTGATGTTTTACATTCAGACTTTCTAATTTCAGTCCTAGTTCTGACCTGGAAAGCATTATTCAAACTCCTAAACTTTAGTTTCCTTACTTATGAAATGGAACTAATGGTAATACAAATATCTACTTTGTAGGTTGTCATAGGATTATGTGAGATAACACATGTAAATCATTTAGAATGCTGTCTAGAAGAGTAAGCCTCAATAAATATTAGCTATTACTATAATTAGTTGCTGTGACTTAACAAATATTATTATTTTGTCTTTCTAACAGACTCTTTTCTTGTAATGAATTGAAAGGAGCCTAAAGCATTTGAAATGGATTGGCCAAGATTTCAAATGCCTTAGTGCTTGTAGGAAAGGAAACAAAATTTATAGAATAAATTTATAGAATACATTGGCATTTGAAACTGAAATAGGCCAAGGAGAGTTCTCTTCTTTGTGTCCATTCCATTTTTTAGTAAGGAACCTAAATCTCAAGAAGCCTCCCTAACATGTTTAGCAGTTTCTTACTGCAAACCACAGGTCCTGAGAGTACTGTTTTGCCTGTGGTTCTTAAAAGGTACTGTGCTTTAAAAAAATAAAAAAAAGGAAAGAAAGAAAAAGAAAAGAGAGAGAAAGAAAGAAAAGAAAAGAATAAAGAAAAGCAGCATAGATTTTTTGCATTTGGCTGTTTGGCTGTAGATAAGTCTTATTGGATTCAGCACTCGGCTTATTCCTGTGAGGTGATGGTAGAAAGTAGATGTCAACCCTGTCAGGAGGATAGGATTATGTTCAGATGGTGCTGGGACAAAGACACTGCTCTGATTGGATAGAGAAGGTTGAGAAATCCCTTGGTTCTAAGAATTGAATACTTGTGAAAATGATAGTAAACTATTCTGGCAGGCCAATAACAGTCCTGTACGCAAGAAGATATGCGTTGAGTGTGTGGAGAGAAAAATGTTGTGAAATCTCCTTTCTTCTGATATATATAGCTTGTTACATTTCTTTATGTTTTTCTGCTAAGTATTTTCTTTCAAAGTCCTGAGTTCCAAAAATGCAATGATTTGATTTTTGACACTGTTGTTTAATTTTTTTTTTTTTTTTTTTTTTT
>NW_026000016.1:20282625-20371754 GCF_001458135.2 Marmota marmota marmota | reverse complement strand
TTTTTTTTTTTTTTTTTTTTAGTCCTCTCATTTTGGCTGTAGAAGGATTTGAAATTACTCGTTGCCTTATTTTTCCTCTGGCATTTAAGAGAGTACAAATGTACCCAGATAAACTAGATATGAATTTTTGGCAAGGACAAAAACGGACTTACAACTTTATGGATAAGCTGAGTCTCTTTATGTTGGGCTTTTATGACCAGCATTAGTAAATCAAACCGTAGGATATAGGGAAAGTTGTTGCCTGTGTTTACAGTATTTCTCTTTTTAGCCTTTTCTTCCCCAATATCTTATTTTAGAAGAAATCAAAAGAACAACTATAAAGCAGTACAGAAACTCTAGGGCAGGCTTTGGCAATATTGACATTGTGGACTGGATGAGTATTATTTGTGCGGCAGTCCTGTGCCTGTGTAGGATGTTTGGCAACATCCCTGGCTTCTGCCTTCCAGGTGACAATCACACTCCTCCATCCAGTCATCACAATCAAAAATGTCTCCAGGCATTGTCAAATGGTGATGATGGGAGGTGCCTAAAATCCTCCCAGATTGAGAGTCACCTGAGTAGAGAGTGATAGATAAATACAAAAAGCTCAAAAAAAATAGGGTTCAAAGGCAGTAAAAAATCAGCAAAGGGTTCAGCCTTTCTAAATCAATAAAGTAAAAGGCTTATATTTTAAAACTAAAAGAAATTAAGAACCAAATATCAAGAAATGGTTTTCAAAACTTAGGGCAAAGAATTAATGCCTTCACTAACAGAGAACATAAACTCATCATAAGAATTGACACAATCCATATAGGTAAATGGATAATGCATATGTGAAGCACAATTTTCCTCACAAGTATAATGACAGACTTGTAAAATATTCAAGTTCAAATGTAGTATTGATAATGTTTCTTGTTCTTATGGTTCTCCATAGATCAATTCAAAAGTCATTGTATGAGGCAGGGCAAATAAGGAGCCTTGTTTGGGAATGCACAGGTCCTGGAAGAGAGGGGAGCTACAATGGCCTAGAGCTGGTTGTTATCTGGGGGAAAGTGAGAAGTTCACCTTGAGGGTGACAGAGGTATGACTTATTTGGGGAAGGGAGGAAACTAGAATTAACCCTGTTCATTGGAGATATTGACATGAACCCATGGTATTCAGTAGAGGGAAAGAGATGTATAGAAATAAGCAAGATGCATATCTTAATGTATGTGGGTGTATTTCCTCATTCTGACCTCTGAGGACCTGAGATCAGTGATACTTAGTGCAGACCTATTCCTAAACTTTGGTTTCTAAATACTCCACTTAAAAGTCCTTCTTGTAGAAATGACTGATTGATTTCTACATGAAAAGTACACAAAAGTAGGAGAATACTCAAAGAAAGATGAGAATATATTGAAAGGACACAGGAGCCAGCTTGAAGAGGCTCTCACTAGCCAAATATGGGACAATCTGAGATTCAAAATAATGATAGTAATAGATTATAATCCATTGAGTAAAATAGGGATTCGTGAGTCAATACTGATCCGAATAAATCAGTTCCCAAAATCTAAGTGTAATGAGGAATGAGCCATATGCAGTCTCAAAGTAACTCCCCCCAATACCCAAATGCTTATCAATTACAAAGGGAAAATGAGTAACTTAACAGTAATGCTTGGCAGATACCATCTTCAAGAGATCAAATTTAATCACAAACAGAAATCAGACTTATTAGAATTGTGTACTGCCTAATAGGGTATAATGAGAACACCACATCATTACTGTGGTGTTCCTGCCAAAGATGCATAACCTGAATCTAATCATGAAAACAGCAAGCAAACTCCAATTGAGGAACTTTATAGAAATAACTGGCCTCTACTGTTTAAATGTTTAAGCTCATGAAAGTCAATGAATCATAAGCTTTGATTCTGAACTGGATTCTCTTTGCTGTGATAAAGGATCACTAAGGAATGGTCGGTGAACCTTGAATAGCATCTAAGTGTTACATGGTAGTAATATGTTAGCGTTACTGTTTTCATGGCTATATCATAGGACACTGTCATTGCATATAGAAATATGCTTAGAGGTGATGGGCTTTCATATTGGCAAATAATTTTAAAATCATTAAGAAAAAATAAGCTACACTATTCGTATAGTTATTCTCAAGTTTGAGATTCTTTCAAATTAAACAAAATTTAAAAGTTAATAGTGGTCATGCTGATAGGCTCATATCTTGCTGATACCCTTTGCATAACAAATTGACAGTATCAGAAGCCTTAAAAATGCTCTTATTCTGACATCTGTGCATTTTGTTCTAAGTTAGAAAAAAATTGGGAAGACACTTGAATTAAAGTTGTATTAATAATTGTGTATGCAATGGCCTAACCACCTACAAAAAGATAAACAAGGGACCGTAGTCCTCTCCTACTTCACCATTCTTAATGTTAGAACCACAAGGCATTATGTCTCTGAATGGCCTTACCTTAGCTGAAATTCTCCCATTATTTCTTTCCAGTGTCTGTTTTATTCCCACTAAGATAATTCTAGTTTCTTTATTTTCTATTCTGTCCTTCTTGTTCCTTTCATCCTTCATCTGTTCTTTCTTTTTTCACCTTAGCTACTACCTCACTGTGCTTCCTCTCTGCCTTGGTTTCAGCCCATCCCCGTCCCTCTTCCCAGGGGCTCTGCCTTCTTTTGTTTTATTAACAGGATTTCTTCTGTTGCTTCTGTTGAAGCATTTTGAAACTTGTGCTTTTATGCTATGATATTAGCATAATGTTGCCTTTCCCTTGAGCCATGCTAATTATGTATAGACCCTGGGTTAATGCTTTTGTTTCTAGACTGTGTCTGCTTCAGATAGGATCACTCTGGCCCTGTCCATGAACCCTGTCAGGACCCCAGCTTTCATGTTAGCAGGGATGTACTTGGGGCTGGATCTTAGACTTCAAAATGCTGTCCATTTCTTCAAAAAATTAAAAGTAGAATTATTATATGATCTAGCAATTCTACTTTTGGGTAGATACTCAAAGGAACTGAAAGCAGGGACACCAACAGATATTTGCACATTAATATTCATAGTAGCATTATTCACCATAGCCCAAAGGTGGAAGCAACCTCTTTGTCTGTCCATCAATGGATAATGTGAAATGTGCAGTAAATGGAGTTCAGCCTTTAAAAAGGCAGTTCTGATGCTGGCTACAACATGTGTGAACCTTGAAGATATTACACTAAGTGAAATGAGCCAACACTTAAGGAAACACATTGTTTGATTCTGCTTAGAAGAGGTAACTAGAATAGTCAGATTCATTGATGCAGCAAGTTGATTGGAGGTTTCTGGGGCTAACGAGGAGGAGGTAGTGGGGAATTACATTTAATGGGTCCAGCATTTCAGCTTAGAAGATTAAAAAGTTGTGGGTATGGTTAGTGATGATGGTTGCACAACAGTTTAAATATACTTAGTTTTACTGAACTATACACTTAAAAATGGTTAAAGTGGCCAACTTTATGTTATATTTGTTTAACCTCAATTAAAATTTTAAAATGCTATCCAGTTGATAAAGGAAAGAATATGCTTTAATCAGTAATGTACTTAAAGGAAATTTTTTTTTTCAGATTGTTGAATTTGGAATCTGCTCTTAGTTTTTAGAGCAGATTTTTTAGCAGATTTTTTAGACTGTGGCTAGATTCTGTATCTTTGTATGTTAATAGGAAATTAAAAAGCATTATTGAAGTCCACGAGGCTTGAAACTAGCTTTTATTAAATACTATAAATCAATAATCCTTTTAAGAAAAATTTACAATAGCTTTACAGAGGATCTGTTATTTTACCATTTGTCACATAAAGAAAATGAGGTTTGGAGAGGTTAATAACATGCCCGGGGTTAACCAGCTAGTAAGTTTTAGAGTCCAGGTTGAGTCCACAAATCCTGGTTCATAGTTCATGCTATTTCATGAAACCCCACTTCCTCCTGAAAGATCAAATGCAGCACTGCCTGATCCCAAGGAAGTCATAGGGGCTGTACTCCATAATTTTTTGCTTAGGACAGATTCTTTCTCTTAACACAAATTTGCTAATGAAAGCCATATCTCTCCAATACTTTGCAATCATCAAATAGAATTTTGATTCCCTCTGTATTATTTCTTTCTTTTTACTTATAAATTAATGAAAAGATAGTGTACACTCTATACCAGAAAAGGCTTCTTGGTGGAATTTTCCAGCCCCATGTTCTCTAAAAGCAAGAATTTGGACATTTAATGGTCTAAAACGGAAACGGTAGAAGAAAAGCACATCATCTCTTTGTAGCATAGTCTGTGATTTTCAGTGTTAATTTTCCTCAACCCACTCATCCACTTTTATACAAATGTTTTTGAGCACTTCTCCAGCTACCCATGTCAGACTGTGTCATACCTGGCATGTCCCTTTAGGTTGGTGATTTGCCCATCAGTCTGATCTCATCCTGGCTGTCTTGGCCAGATTTGCATTGTTAAATTACCCTAATTAAAAAAAAAAAAACAGTTCAAAATTAAATAAATGTAATATATCAAACCAATAACTGTTACATTGCAGCCTAGAAATCATATAGTACCTGATGATACATGATAAAATTACACGTGTGAATGATAAAATGAGTGCGGGTATTGAAGGAGAGATTCTTGACATGGCAGTTTTCTCGTATTTAAAGCACACACAAAAAGCCCATGAAATGTAATCTGTCTTCTTGGCACATTTGAAAAACAGTTTTGAATTCTGTGTTTTCCTTGTGAAAATGTAATTCCTGCATCTATTTGTTCCTTCCAGATATTAAGCATGCTCTTTAGGGGTGAAAGAGTGAAGACAGGGCTTACTAAAATTGGACAGTAGGTGTGTGTGTGTGTGTGTATGTGTTTGTGTGCATGTGTGCACGCGCATGTTTTCTCTTGATGTGAATTGAAAACGCAACAGTTTCCCCAGTCTTAGATTTCTGTCATTTGCTTAAAATGTACCCCAGGACCTTATGCCATGAGTATCCTCTCTTATTGCACACTGGAGGTGGATGAGTATATGATAATTGTATATTATAATTGAAGACGAGAACATATGCAATGGAGTCTGTTTCCCCTTCAGCATTTTCCCTGCTGCAGTGTTTCCTTAAAGAAAATAATTCCTGCCTGTGTGTGAATGAGCACGTGGGAAGAGGGAAGGTGGAGAGGGGTAGATCTGCATTTACACAAATCCTAACATTTCCCTGTTGCATTTGCATTTGTCACGTATGAACATATGTACATGCTGTCAACAGAGGTGATTACAGAAACTGTGAATGCCCCCTGGAAGGTGAAATCACAAACAGCAGAGGTTTCCTGCCAGGGAAAAGATAGAAATGACAGCGCCATCTGTTGCTTAAACCTGTGAAGTGCTTCAAGTTCAGTTGCACAAATATCAGGACAAACACTAGGAGTAGATTTCTCTGCTCACGTGGAAACTGCAACTCCTTGTTTATAATTGCATATACTTATTATAAAACTGGCTGTCAGGTGTGGGTCTTCACTGTGCACAGGAATATCATCTATGGAACACACTCATGGGATGCTTGTTGACATCATATGTAGGCTTAACACTTTCTTACATACAGTGGTGTCAGAGAACTCCATGTTGTATGCCTTTTTTTCAAGGAAACAAAAGAGAAATCTCTCTTCCTTACAGCTTCAAATGACAGATTAAAAAGTGGGAAAGTGTTTGGGACTAGTAATAATGGCTTGCTTTCTGTCATCCAACAAGCCATTGATAGCCAATATCAGTGGATAATGATATTGACAGCTTAATACAGGTTGCTTTTATTGCTATCCACACTTGGATTCCTTTGGGCATCAGAGGAGTTGCTCTGTTCCTGGGAGCTCAGTCCTTCTGCAGGGAGAAAAGGGTGGCTCTTGGGGGTGTTAACAGCTGGTATTAAGTTTGTGTAACGGAGCAAAAGTGAACTTTGAAAGAGGGGGTTTTCCAACCAATAATGTATGAGTGTGTGGGTTTCAGTGAGTCTTGAAAGTTATCAAACCAATTTGATTGTGAAAGGCCAGTGCCCACTCTTAGTTCTTAGTTATAGTTCCCCCATATGAATTATAATGATATAATCAGTGGCTTCAACAATCAGAGAACACTGTTGAAAACCAAGTTGGCTCGGTCAGAAGGCAGTACAAGGCCAAGCAAGAGACAACACCTCACCGGATTCAGGCTCCAACGCTGTTACTATGTTTTAGATCATTTCTTAACATGCTAACATTTAGGGGCCTTGCACTGGGGTCTTTGTGAATAGGAATTCTCACCTATAGCACCGACAGAAGCCTGCATGGCTTTCTGAATTCTTCCCTGTCTTTATGTTCTCTTCTAAATTTCATGTGCACACAGGCCAAGCTACACCTCACTTGTGACCATGCTTTATCTCATTGAGGATTGATAGCACCTGATGATTTTGATGTTGGCACCTACAAATTCAAGAAACTGAAAGCTCAGGTAGAATAGTGAAAGAAAATGTAGAACCAGGATGAAGTTATAGATGGAAGGCAAAAGACATTTCAGGGGTAATTTTCAACTTTTGATAAGTTCTATCGTGGTTCCCCCCTGCAATGAAATTCAAGTCAGATCAGAAGATTTGAGGTTCTTTCTATCATTGTGTGTATCTGATTATGAATTTATGTTGCTAATATGCTATTAGATCTCTGCATTTATAATAATATTTATAATTCAGGTTTCTAATATAAATGCAGTAGTAGAAATGCTCTCCTATTATTTTTTGTCACATAATGACCTCTTCAGTCCTCTTCTAGCCCCATCACATGGGAGCTTGTGTCCTGTTCATTTTCTTCTTCTACAACAAAATATCTGAGACTGGGTACCTTATAAATAGATTTTATTTACCTCAGTTTTTCAAGCTTAAAGTCCAAAGTCAGGCAGCCTCGTCTCTTTGACCTCTGGGGTGGGCTTTCTGGCTGTGTCATAACATGATAGATGATGCTATGTGGCAGGATTGCATGGAAGAGAGATCACAATGAGAGAGAGGAAGCAAGAGAGAGCAGGCATGGGGCAGGCTTACTCTCTTACCAACCTATGTGCTTTAAGGGAACTCATCCATTCCTGCCAGACCTAACCCACTTTGAGGGGCCAACATGAATCCCTTCAATTACGATGCGGTCACCTCTTACCAGGCCCCACCTCTTAAAGGTCCCACCACCCTTCATTGACATTACACTGGGGACCAGGTTTCCAGCACATGACCTTTTGGGGGACAGACTACATTCAAAGCATAACTTCATGTTATCTATCCTTCCCATGAATGGAATTCTTTAAAATGCTCATAGTGATATAAACAGAGCTTTCCTTGGGGAAACACTATTATCCTTTAATGCTCTTAAGGCTACTATTTTAAATTTTCAACCCATGGCATCTAAACAGATGATATCCATCAGAACATATCATATTTAATATCTGATGCCTTCTGACAGTTGCCCCTCAGAACATTTTAGAAGTATAAACCTTAATGGCGGATAATTTTTTTAATTCAAGAAGTATTTTAAGTTGAGAAATGAACCTTTCTTTCTCTCTGTCTCCACTTCTCTTTCCTACTTGGATTCTCTCCATGTTACTATTCATGGCAAAGACAATTCACTAACTGCTTGCCAAAAATGCACTCAGATTTCTCCTGCAAGCACTTAGTTTTTAAGTAAACTGAAGTAATAGGAAAAGAGTTTATTGGATTATGTTTAGACTCTCTTCCTGGCATCCCTGGGCTCTTGGATATGTGTCGATCTGGCTGCTTGCTTTAGCAGACATTTCTCTCCAGAATCTGAAGCTAGGTATAGCTCTTACTGGCGAGTGCACCATGCCAGAACTTGTGTCTGTCTCTGGTGTGAGGTTTGCTATTTTCCTGGTAAAGACAGGAAAAACAAGAGCAGGGGTCTGTTTTTTGTTAAGTTCATTTTTATTCTGACTCACTTAAGTTGTTGCCCTTAAGAGACAGAAAATAAGTATTGTGAATCTCACAGATAAAAGAATGTAACTTACAACATCCAAAACATTATTTCCATTGTTATTTTTTAAGTTAATATATTTTCAAATTCTTATTAGTGAAAAAGATACCAAGAAAGCTTTATGACAAATTTTATAATATGAGTAATTTTATATGATACAGTGTCACCTTCCAGTAACAACTTATTCTTCATTCTAGGTATTCAACATGGAATTACAACAGTACTCTCGAAATCTTGTAATCTCCCTCTTTCTTTTGCAGTACCAGTGATTGAGCCCAGGGGCACTCTACCACTGACCTATACCCTCAGCTCTTTTTTACTTTTGATTTTGAGACAGTGTCTTGCTAAGTTGCCAAGGCTGTCCTGGAACTTTTGATCCTCCTGCCTTAGCCTCCTGATTCACTGGAATTACAGGCAGGAGCCACCATGCCCAGCTTGTCTCTCTTTTTTAAATGAGAATACCAAGACCTAATCACAGAGGCTGAGACTTGCCTTAAGACTCTTGCCATCTTTAATATTGGATGCATGTGGTCTAACTTGTAATGTTAGATATTTCTCACTATATTATATATACAAAAATATTACTTTTTGCTTTATTGCCCTTTCATGTGTATTTTTGTCTTTGTGTATAAAGAGATGTTATAGAGTAATCAAAGTTCCCATTAATGTGTACTCATAAATATTTCTACAACTTAAAAGTGAAATCTTGTGGTTTAGATGAAAATGCATTAAAGTTAAGATTGTGGAATCTTCTCAGAAATGGAAAAGACACTTTACATAAAAGTAGGAAAGTATACTTTTATCAAGACCTCTAGTTTCAGGCTGTTCTACATCAGAAAAAAACTAGGCAGACCTTCTAAACTTTAGTGTCTACCCCTTTAAAGTGACCCATAGAGTATTTGTAACTTAGTTACTGTAGCCCATTACATAGTGAGCATCCTGAAGGATACTGCATTTGAACATGGTAAACATCCTGTTTCAAGTTCACACACTCCTCCAGACTGTTAATTTTGCTACTTAAGTTATGAATAGTTAACATTTACTGAATGATGGCTGTGTAGGGGCCAGGCATTTCACAGTAACCCTCTTTTCCTTGTTTTTCAGCCAAGAGGAGGAAACTGAGGCTAAATCACTTGCCCAAAATTATACTGCTGGCAAGTGGCAAGGCTTGTACTTGAACTTGAACCTGTGAGTCCACGACCTAATTCTTCATACTTGAATATCTCACTTGGGGAAGGAGCTGTGTGTCTCAGAGGATTGGCCCACATCCTGCAGGCCCAAACAGAATTAATCCTGTGGTTTAATGTCTCAACAGGGATGCTGAGGGCAAAGGAGAGGCTCTTATTTTTAAAACAAATGATTTTAGCATTCATAAAAACATGACTGAGGGAACTACCAGCATGGCCTGTGTGTGTGTGTGAACTCCACTGCTGTTTCCCTGTGCTACACCCCTTTGCTGCACAGCCCCTCTGTGGCTTGAGAGAGGGAAGGAGAACTTCGGAGGTGCAGCTGCTCCCAAAGCACTGTGGCTGCCAGAGTTTCTAGTATTTACCTTTCAAAATTTGAAAAATAGTGGTGTCATACACACAGCCCTTATACCCTCTGGGATCCTGGGAGACTTGAAAGTACAGAAATGTTCATGGCCAGGTCAGGGAAAGAGAGCACAGCCCCCTTCCCAGAGATGCAGGCTGGGCCAGTCCTTGTGAGCTCTGGCCTTCCCAGAGGCCTTCTTTTATTTCTTACTTATGCAGACTTATGGGATGCATAAAGAATTCTTAGGGGCTGGGATTGTGGCTCAGCGGTAGAGCGGTTGTCTAGCACGGGTGGGGCCTGGGTTCGATCCTTAGCACCACATAAAAATAAAGGTATTGTGTTGTGTCCATCTATACCTAAAAAAATATATTTTTTTTTAAAAGAATTCTTAGACATCATACAGGGAAGAGGTAACTGATGTTTTCCCACCAAAGGCTCTAAGTGTGTGGAAGGCAGGGCACTGTTTCTCAAAGGCCTCTTGGAATGCTAAGCAGACCTTAGCATCATCATTACTATCAAGGTTTGGAACCTCTGACTACTTAGCTCTTCCTCTGCTGCCCTGGTCACAGCAAGGAAAGGCCAAGAGACATGAAGGGACCCTTCCGTTTTGTCACACAGCTTATAATACCATTGGCAGCTGTTGTCCTAGTGTTACAGAGTTGAGACCTTCTGGGAAACTGAGGCAGCACAAATAACTCTCCCCCTTCAAACTCCAATTCTTGAGATCAAATCAGAAAGATTTTAGGCATGTCACTCAGAGTAACAGGAATGAATTTATTTGAAGGGCTAGGAAAAGGGGAAGGGAATACTCTCAAGGAAGACAGTAGGTCCTCTCAGAGAAAAGAGGGACAATATGCCTCTCCTGCACTCCAGTTTCATTGGGGACCCCAGAGAAGTTTCCAAGGAATCCCACCCAGGTCCACTTCTTGACTTTTGACTGACAGCAGGGTGACATTAAACTTTCAAGTGCCCACTGCCATGACAATTCTAGGTTACCTTGGCCCATGCTGACTGGTTCTAATTGGATTCTTAACCATAAATTCTTATGGATTTTTTTGGTTAGGAGCAATTATCCTTATCTCCCTGAGTTCTGGGATGTGTTTTATGAAAAGAGTCATGAAAGTGTCCTCCTTCAGGGTAACTTGGGTTCCTCTTAGCTACATTATTTTGGGCCTGCATTTCTTCCACAGATAACAGGTAGTTTGCTGAGGAATGTGACATAACCTGTCCACTTAGGCCAGGCAGGGCTGCAGGTAAATGGCTTCTTAGAAAAGAAAGCATGTGGGAGTCAGCACAGTGGCCCATTTTTTAGATTTATTCCCTTAACCTTGTGTTCCTACCACTCTCATCTGTCTGTCCCCATCACTAGGACAGCAGTCCTCCCGGGGGCATCACTGTACTTTAAGTTCCTAATGGGTAGGACTTAGCCCTTTTTCTTTTATTTTTAAATAAAATCATCCCCTTACACATGGGGAATAGCTTGCTAATTGACTGACTACTGTAATGTTTAACATTTCAGTCTGGTTCTTTTCTGACACATTTAATCCTGTTTCTCACTTCTGACTACAAATTGCCCCATCGTCTATTTCCTGTCAGACTCTTCTGCCTTTCTTTAGTTCTCATTTTTTTTTCTTCCCCTCTTGCATTTCTCCTACCACATAAAACCCAAAGTGATAGATGAATGAAACTGTTTTGTTAATGTGCTGCCAATTCCTTAGGGTATTTGGGTGGGTATTTATTACTACCTGTTGTTCAGTGTTTACTGCCCCTTTCTTTGAAGCTTAATGAGATTTGGGGTAACTATCTTAGATTTCCCATCATAGTTCGGTTACTGAAATTAGTTCAGTTCAGTTTTAAAACTCCAAATCATATATCTGATTCAAGTCTCTCTCTGGATCATAGCTTGGACTTAGAACTCCAAGAGCTTATAGCAGCAGGCTGAGGGGTCTGCCTTTTCCATACCCTACGTGCTTTCCGTTCTGGAATACAGCACCTGCACTGTGGTGGTCAGTAGATGATGTGGTGCAGGATGAATGCCATTTTTCTGTGTGGGGGTGGTGCTGGTTGTTCTTGCTGCTCCATTGTACTCCCCATGTCAACTATGCAAATGCTGACTCAGGGTGCATGAATGGGAGATTGGAGGGCCCTATTCCCTCTTCTCCTTCTCCTCACGCCCACCATTGTAGAACCACTATATGTAGAAGCTTTGGCCCTGGCTCCAGTGGCTGCATCTGGAGTTAGGCTACAGCGAATGGCTAAAGCCTAGCTCACTTCTGTGGCATCCATTTGTCCCTTGGCATGCACAAGCATTTGGGACAAAGCAAGTGGTGGCATGCTACCTACACTACTGCTTCCCAGTCATCCCTCCTATTCTCTTACTCCCTGCTCAAGTGAGATCAGAAAGTAGTCCCCAGTAGAAGACTGTCCAGGGACCTGAGGCTAGCCACCAGTTACTAGTGCCATAGATCTTTCCCTTCTGGGAAGGGGAAATGCTTTCTCCCATCCTTTATGGAATCACTTTCGTCTTGAACACAAACCTCCCACAGGCCAAAGACAAACTCACTCCCTTCAAACCCTTGCCATCTACAGGTTGAGGATAGATGTATCCTGAGGAATAATGGCCGACTTCTGCTTGGTCAGCCCTAGGGGAGGAGGTCTGGCATCAATTGTTGTCAGCTTCTCTTAACACTCTTTTTAATGTATGGGGAGTTTATCAGTGTTGGCCTCAGCTTTGGGCCTTAGCCTCAGTTCTGGGCCATAGGGGAAGCCCCTCTCAGCAGTATATATAACTGACAGCAAGTGGGAAAGGCAGAAACGTCGGGAAAAAATCATCCAGTTCCCAGCAGCTCTACTAGACTTCTCAAGTTCTGTGTTTTTTTCCTTGAATTTTATAGTGTTCATTGTTTTTATGTTCCAGAGGCTCCACACTCTATATTTTTTTGTTTTCAAGTCACCAGTGGCCCTGCCTTTGTGTTCTTTGTTAAGTACAGTTAAGGTAGACGTGGAGTCTGCATGGAGGGCTCCTTGGAGACTGCTATTGGTGCCCCATCTGCAATCTTAGTGGGCTAAGTCATTTTGTACCTGGGACTGGTCAGTGTTTGACACCTGTTGCCTATTTGTTGATTCACACATCAGGAAGCCTGTATCTGAATTCAGTTTCCTTCTAAATTATTTTGCTGTGCTGGGCTTTTATAAATGCTGGGCAAGTGCTATACCACTGAGCTACATCCTAGCCCTAATTTTTTAAAAGGTATCTTAAAAGTAACCAGGATTATAGGTGGGTTTCTTATCACTTCCCAGTTTCCCTGTACATTTTTCCAAATACATGACGAAAGATGGATGTGAGGCAGAGCTTTTCATATTACCACCTAGGATTTCCATCTGGGAAGTAGGGAGCAGGCTCTAGCTGCCCCTGGGGGTAGGTTGGGGGAAGAGTCATACAGGTGGGTCCAGCCCACGCATTCCAGAGCTGTCCCTCACTACAAGTGTTATCTCACAGTCTTACCCCAACCTTCCAACACCCCAGCCCAGCACACATGCACTTACTCTCCTTAGGTATAAGGTAGCACAGCAAGGCTCACTTTTCCTACAAAGTATATTTTTATTCCATAACTTTAAATTTTATTTCAGGGCACCATTGAATATTGTTAGATTTCTTTTAGCAGTGGGGATATGTTTGTGCTTCTAACATGAACACTCAAAGCATACTCTTTATTTTTTTAAGTCAATCTTAAAACATTGTAATATAGTTGATCCCCAAGTGTCCAGTTAGGACCTCCCCTTTCTCCTTTTCTGTCACCTTTTCAATAGCTACTTGTTTTCAGCCTAAATAAAACCTATTCACAGAGCTTGAGAACAGTTGGATTCTCCAGCTCCATGTCTGCTGAGGCCAGCTCAGTATGGAGGGACTATAGGTAAATAGGTTTGAACATCAAGGAATTTGTGTTCCACCTCCAGCCAAGGCTGCATCCATGCGCTGATGCTAATATTCCCTCATCCATTGACCACTAATGGTTGTGACACTGCATAATGACTGACTAGAGGGTGAAGGGCTTGGCTTCTTCTATGTTTCTTTTCTTTATTTCTTTTGCAGTTTCTATAAATTCTGTTTGTGAGAGGATTCAATAGCAAGTAAATACTTATTTTTACTTTTGTGATATTATTATGAAGATGCCTCTTTATGTCCTCAAACCTTGTGAACTAGTTGCAGAAAACAGAATCTGCCAAAGTTCCCTTTCATTTCAGCAGGGACAAGTACTGAGTAGAACATATCAAGTCAGTTTTGATCTTCTGTGCTCACATCATCTAATTTTAGTTTTGTGAGAGCCCTTCATAGAGATAAGTGACTATACCCATCTCAGATGTGCAAACAGTGTTCAGGGAAGTTGCCTAAAGCCAGACAGCTAGTTATTTGAGAAGCCAGTATTGAAAGTCAAATCCACGTCCAAGTGAAGCGCTTGTTCCACCATATGTGATTGCTGTGGCTAGAGGTAGCTATAGGATATATATATTTGCTTTGCTACTTTAATCACTCAGTCTCAGGGCAATTGGAATATTTTAGACTTGCCCTATCAGGCTAATGAAAGAAATGGCAAAAAGAAAGAGCCCATATTTGTGAAACCTTTCTCTGAATTAACATTCTTAGTGTAGTAACTCTTTGCCCTTTAAATTTTAAATTGTAGTCCCCCATTTGTTTATTTCTAGCAGTCTGTATCACATGAGTCTCCAGGGATCAATGTTTTTTGCCCTGCCTCAGCTCAACCCTGTAGACCTCACTCACCCGTGCCTCAACCCTACCTAACCCTTGGTGTAGGCGCATATTTTCTGGGCTCCCAAGGATAGCGCCTCCTGCTTGAGGGAGCTGGATGAAAGCCTGGAAAGGTTACTTTGTTTAGATTCTTTCCTTGAAGTTCCCTTGGAGAAGAAACCAGGCTGGAAATCATACCAGAACAGTCCTGTTTCATAGTTACAATGTAATCGGGAGACTGTAATTCATGGCCATTAAATTGCTTCCTTTGAAGTGTAAGAAAAACCAGAACAACTTTTATGGCCCTTTAACCCACAGGATTATAGTACACATGAATTAAAGTCAAGTGTGTTATGAACTCTTCCAGGTACCGTGGCTGGCAGCATTCCATCCTCACCCCAGTGCTTATTAATTGGTTGACTTTTAAGTGAAAACTGGGGTGGGAGGTATCAGAATCTTGGAAAGCTTTTCTTCTCTCTCATTTTTGCATTTTTTAATAAAACAAATCAGAGATGAGAAGTCTTACTATGGTAAGTTAACTAAAAATAAGAATTATTATTTCTTTGCTGAATCTCTTCAGGCAAGGGCAGCAGAAAAGAATTAATATATGCTTGGCACCTTCTAAATGTCAGCACTATGCATTTTTCATACCTATTTTCATGTAATAATCACAGCAACCCTATTATATATTACCATTCCCATTTTACAGATAGGAATGGGACAGGGTGGGGAAATGAACAGGTCCCAGGTCTCTCAGTAAGTGGTGGTGCCTGCATTCCAGTCATGATCTAAGCCAAAGCAGATGCTTTTGCCCCCACCCTATGTTGCCTCCCAGAACTTACACCCCAAGACACAGAAGAATTAGGAACACAGTTAGAGCTCCATATCCTGGTATGACCAGTTGTACAACAAATCACAGACATTTACACTATTGTATTTGTTCTTAAGAGAGTTTCATGGGAAAACTATGGAGAACACAGAAAACAAAAATTTGTATTAGTATTTAATGACTAGGTATCTAATATATTTATATTTTATATATAACAATGGTGTATCATAACACCTCTCTGTAATTTAAAGATATGCTCAAATTTTGAGACAGGGTCTTACTAAATGGCTTAGGGCATTGCTAAGTAACTGAGGCTGGCCTCGAACTTGCAGTCCTCCTGCTTCATCCTGTGGTTACTGGGATTATAGGCAAGTGACACTAGGTTCTTCCAAAAGATAGATTTTTCTTTAAAAGTGTAATATATTAATATTTGAAAATCTCAACTGAATTGATTAAAATGGGGGTGTAGGAAAAAATCTTTAGGAACATGGACTATAAAATTTGTTCCACTTGTTCTGGTGCAGTGCATCTGCTAACCCATCAGCCATAACACCCATGAACTTTAGTTGTACCTATTTATTAGAAACACATACTAACAGCTGTATTTATTGCCTGGAATATTTAGAATACAGAATCAGTCCTAAACAGATCTGGAGAGGTCATGATAAGTTCCACCACTCCACTAGATGGCGCTGCGGTAGCATAGATACACCTGATGCCCCCATCAGGGGTTTGAGAAGTAAATAGGAACTTTCTTTTGGAATATCCCAAAGACCAATGAAGTGTGAATAAAAGCCCCATGGTAAGACAGAACTTTTCACAGTTCAGGTCCTGCTTCCAGTTCTGTGTCCACACATCTTCCCTTGGTATTTCTTTGCCCCTTTACCATCTTTTCCTCTATCTCTTCCAGCATATCTTTTCCTAAGGTCTGCCTCTCAGTCCTCCCCCCCATAACCTTCCTCTTCTCTCCCCTGCACTCCTTTTCTTTTTGATGAGTGTAGAACACACTGGCATTGTCCATGGTAAACAGATGCAATCCCTGCAGCAGGACCAGGTGAGGGAGGCTACTTTAAGGGAGCTGGTCTTCTTGCCCTCTGGACTGGAGTCTTTCCTCTTACCTGGCTGGTCTCCTCAGTGGGCTCCCCTTACTGCTTGTCCTTCTAGTGAATTAAGTGCTGTCTCAAAAATGTTGGCTTTGGTTCTAGCAAGTACAGTCATAAAAAGGGAAAGTACCCTGCAGTGGGATGTTGCATTTGGGATACTCTTGAGGATCATCCAGAACCAGAGCCAGAAGAGAGCTTACAGAAACAATTTTTTTTTTAAGTGAAGAATGAAAGTTTTAGAGGATCTTAGATCTCCTCCAGGCCATTTAGTGCTCTGTGCTGAGTAGCTGCCAGCTCCCAAGGAGAAATCTGCCATGTAAAGGAAGGTACCATCTGTTGGTATTATTTACTGTAGGGTCTGAAGTTCTGAAGATTATCAGTCAGGGGCGTGACCTTTGTATGACTGTAATTTGTAGTTCCAAAAGACGATCATGGAAACATTTAAAATACTTTCAGTCTTCCTCATGAGATGTTAGTCATTGCTGTATGGGATTATTATTGTTTCCATCTTCAAACCACAGCTTGCAAAACTAGGGATCACATGATCAGAAATAGGCAAACTTCTTAGCTTTTATCCAGGACACCTAACTTAAAACTTCCCATCTCCACAACCTGATGAATTCCTTACACCCTGGGTTTCTAGAGAAGCTAAACATTCTCTCTCTTCCATAACACCCAGAGCAGGGAGATCTGTGAAAACACCTACATCCTAGAAGGTTGAAGGTGGGTTGGCAGGAGGAGAAAGTGCTTATTGGAATGAAAGCAGGCATGTTTTGACTTGTCTGGCATATTTTTCTTCTTGGTGCAACTCATCTGCTATTGACATAAATCTTCACTCTGCAGATGCAACACTTTTTGGGATGTCATTTAATTTACACTGTGAAGTTGTAAGTTCAGGTGCATAGGTTGGAAGGTAGTGTTTGGAACTGGCCCGATACAACCCTAGATGTGGTTCTGCCTGGTGACTTTTGGGGTATCACTTGCATTAACTTTGCTTACCTTCTTCATCAGAAAAGTACAGGACACTGACCCTCTTTCATAAGACTTGGGTGAAGTGTTAGAAATATGTTATTTATTGGTGGGTGTTTAAAACTTAAGTATAATCTTACTCAGGTGAAATAAAGCAGTGTCTAAGTTACCTGGATACTCAGTCTATGAGGGATATAAGTTATAGTCTGTTTCCAGCTCTGTGTACATCGCAAGCATAAGATATGGATTTAATAAATACTCACTGATACTAGGTTATGCTAGACATGTCCTTTGACTTCCAGAATCTTACAGTTCTGTAGATAAGACAAATAACCAGTGATCAATGTCAGGCTTGTAGTCTGGTATTTGAGTTCTTTGTTATCTCAATTAGTAAATACCCTGAAGGTGAAACCCCTTAATAACTGTTTTGGCTATTTGCAAAATAAAAGACCAGCTTTTAAGTATGTGTATAGTGGTGGCAGGGAGAAAGGGAAATAGGGAAGAAATCTTTGTTGTCCAAAGAGAGTTTTTCAGGGTTTGGAGAATTTTCATGACATCTTTGTTTAAGGGGCATAGTTAATGCTATGGGTCACTGTAGAGAGAGAGGGAAGGTGGGAGCCCACAGTTCCATTCCCCACTGGGAGAGAAGGGAAAGAACTGTCTCTACATTCTCCTTCCATTGTTCCTTTTTTCTCCTCTTTTCTTTCTCTTTTTTCTTCTCTTTTCCCTCCTCTTCTGGGAAGAGTTGGAGGGAAAAAAAAATCAAAACTGACTCTTATCAGGGTCCTGCTCTGTGTCACCATCTGGCTAGCTTGAGGGTAGGAAACAGGGTGGAGCACAAGGAACCAGGTAGCTGTCTGTATATATTTTTCTGCAGCCTGGCAGTCACAATGCCTTCATTGAACAGGGAGACACCAAGATTTATGTATCTTATCATTATCAAGAATTTTTATTCAGAGGAATTAGGCAAGAGAAAATGTCTTCAGTCAACTATACTGAGTGCCAATGAAGAATAGTCATACCTTATCTCATGTATCTTTCTTGACAGCCCTAGGAGGTAGGTAGCGTATGTTGTTTTAATAGCAGAGGAACTAGGATCCACAGCTTTAAGTGAACTGGCCAGCATATTGGCTGGTGTCCAGCAGATAGTCAACAAATGCCAAGGAAAAAGTAAATGAAGTAAGCCATAGAGTCAGGACAAAGTCAGGACTTACAACTCCAAATCCAGCACTCTTTCTTTCATTTGTTGTTTGTTTTTTTTTTCTTTCTTATTTGTTCTCCTAGAAGGGACCTGGATGAGTCTAAAAGATGGGTAGTATACTATATTATTTATTCAACAATTACTGTTTGACTTTGAAATGAGAAGAAAATTTGGCTCTTGGTAGCCTTTACCACTCTTTCTTTTGCTTTACTCTATAATTATTCATACTTTCCTATGCTTAACCTCCTTTTTTTCCTGACTCGCCCTTATATCTTTTATATTAGCAAGGAGCGAGGCTGTTAGAAATATAGTTTCTGGGTCTAGACCCAGGTATAAATATAGGCTTTGGCACTTCCTACCTGTGTAATGACCTTGGGCAAATTAATTTACCTCTATGGAACTCAGAATCATTAAAATGAGGATAATAATAAAACCTATCTCTCAGGGTTATTGTGAAGATTATATGACTTAATATATGTATAGCACTTAAATCAGCTCCTGGCACAGGTAATATGTAAATGTGGTCAGTATAGCACTGTTAACTCTATCATTATATCGTCATTTTGTGTGGGAATTTTTCTGACTCCCCCCTCCACCCCCTTGGCAAACCCAGGGCCTTGTGCCTGCTAGGCAAGTGCTCTACCACTGAGCCACATTTCTTTTGAAGTATGTCATCATCATATAGTCTCTCTCTGCTTTTTTAAAGTTTTTTTTTTTTTGCATGCATATGTGTGATTATATATGTAAACATAAAATTTACTGTTTTGACCTTTTTTTTTTCTGGTGCTGGAATTGAGCCCCAAGACTGGTACATGCTAAGCACATACTCTACCACTGAACCACATCCTCAGCCCCCACTCTAACCATTTTTAAGTGTTCCAGTGGCATTAGTTACATTCACAGTGTTGTACAACCACCACCACTATATGTTTCACTACCTTACATAGAAGCTCTATCCCACTAAGCAATAATCCTCTATTCGCATCTTCCCCAGCCCTTGGTGACCACCATTCTACTTTCTGTCTCTGAATTTGACTCCTTGCATTTCCTCGTATAAGTAGAATTGCACAGAATCTGTCCCTTTTTTGTTGGCTTCTTTTTCTTAGCATAGTGTCCTCAAAGTTTATGTTGTAGCCAGTGTCAGAAGCCCGTTCTTTTTTGTGGCTGCTTAATATTGCATTGTATGTGCAGATCACATTTTGTTTATTCATCTGTTGATAGGCATTTGTTTGTTTCCATTTTTTTTCAAATAATTCAATGGTGATTGAATGATACTTCTGTGAACACTGATGTGCAAGTGTTTGTTCAGTCTGCTGCCTCAACTTCCTTTGGGTATATACCTAGAGGTAGAATTACTAGATCTTGTGATAATTCTATTTAACTTTTTGAGGGACTGCCAGACTGTTTTCTACAGCAACTGCCTCATTTTGCATTCTCACCAGCAAAGCACAAGGTTTCCAGTGTCTTCGCATCCTCACCAACACTTCTTTTTTCCATTTTTTAAAGAACGGCCAGCCTTGTTGTGAGAAGTGGTGTCTCATTGTAGTTGTCACATTAGTCTCTTAATAGAAATATTAGCTGATAAATAAAATGGAGCAGATTTATAATAAAAATGAAAGACATCAAACTCTATTTCAGATATGAATCCTTAGTTAGGTTGCTGACTTAGAATTATTTACTCAATAAAAATCATGTCTCTGTAGCTATCAGGTTCCCAAATCCTAGACCTCAGAAATGAAGTTTCATTGTACTTTTGACCCAGGTGTTAAGGATCTCCACATCCTTTCCAAAGAAGCATAAGAGATGAGTGGAGTTACCTAACTAGGTGCTGTTAGCAGGAAGACACTTCCTTATCTTCATTTCTACTGATGAAATCCGTGAGCCACGCCTGTGACTGTCCTTTTAGAATTTACTGGCATGTTCACTGGCAGCCCTGGCCCCACCTGGCACAGCATTTTCCCTGAAGTGACACCATGATTTGGGTTTCCTTGTCCACAGAATTCTGTTATTGTCAAACCTTTCAAACCACCAGAGAGTGTTTGGTTTGTCTGCCAGAATAGTGCCTTTGCATCACCTCTTGTTTGTGCATCTGCCAGAGGAAGGTGTCATCTCTTCACTGTGGTTTAGGTTTGCAAGTATACCTGGTGATTGCTGGTCCCCCTTCCAGCAGTTCTGATCACTCCCTACTCTCAAGGTCTCTGTACTCACCTCTTAGCTTGGTGCTTCCTCCTTTGCTGTCAGCTGCCTTGAATTGTGGCATATTTCCTATTGCTTAGATTCTGGGGATAGGCTGGGGTGACAGTCTTCTGGGGATGATTTTGGGCTCTAGTCCTTGCTCACATGTGTTATTTGTATAGCTGAGGGACCTGAGGAAGTCCCTCACTGCACAGCCCTGCTCCCCACCTGTCCTGCCAGCCTACATCTTGGTTTTGTCATGGAAAATAATCCCCACCACTAATTCACAGCCAAGATGAAATGTGATCATGTGAGGTGAAAGTTCACTGCTCACCAGAAATGTTACTTGTTGTTCATGATCTCCATTAAAAGCTTGTCGAGTAGAAAGCATGCTGTCCTCTGTGTCTCACAGAGGACAAATGTGCTGAGAAAGCTTTTCCATAAATCCAGTCTAGAGAAAGATGCTCACACTTCTGCCATCATGGTGAAGTTGATTCTCCAGTGTTAAATCTGTCCACCAGATTCTCACTCTCCTCCACTCGGACTCAGGTGACTCAGTTGCTGAGATGTCTTCTTTCTCCTCTGATTCTTTTTGATTCTTCATGTAAGGGGCGCTCCCCATATTTGACATCATTAAATACTTGCATTAAATGTCCAGTTGTTTAGAGCCAGTGTGTCATTTCTTTGATTAAAATCCATGCCCTGAACTGAGTTCAGAAGCCCTGAAAGAACCACAGCAGACTGTGCTGCACCTGTGGGAAGCACTCCCTGTGCACTTCCCTGAAAACAGACATGTGGCATGCATTCTGCACCAGCTGATAGACTCTCGGTGCCAATTCATAAATCAGACTTTCCTGGGATAAGGTCATGTGGGGCATACTTCTCCATACAAAGCACGGAGGCACCTTGTTAAAGAATAAGAAGGAGCCAGAAAAAGTTTAAACCTAAGGCTGATAAACAGATGCCTTTACTCTCCCTTCCACAGGCTTTGGGCTTTGTATGTCCCTGAAGGTGCCCCAAGTTCGAGACATTCTACTCAGTATTTCGTACATGGAAGTAGAAGTTTTGTGTCTTCTGTCAGTCACTTAATTTTTAGCTATTTGTTGACTGCATGTGTTCCCATTAGGTAACTAGGTAGATAAGGCCATGGCCTAGTGAGTCTATCTGTTCCATTTTCAAGTAGTTAGATCCCAGTGTTTAAAGGAACCCACATATCGTCTCTGCTACTGTATTCATGAAGAAAAGGTCTATTCATCACACTATAGACCCCTGATCTCAGCCAGCCAGTTAGCAGGCATGTGCTATTGATGATTAGGGTCTGAGGAAGCTGTGAGCTGCTCTGGATAATTTGTCACCCATAGGCCAACAGGTTTTCATTTAGCATCCTCTCTCTGTCCAGCAGGACACAGAAAATCATTTCAGGATGTATGCTCTGCCGATGCTTTTTTCATTAGAGCAGCACATTATGTGTGCTTTATTTTTTTTTTAAGGCTTATACATATATATTTATAAAGTAAAACCAGAAAATGTATTTAACATTCATTACATTGAGCATTGTTAACTGCCAGAAAGTTTTTAGGTATTGAGGAAATTAGACATTGCAATGGGTATAAATCTCAGTCCAAAAACTCCAATGTTCATGAAATAATATTTTTTTTCTATAAAACTGCTTAGTTCTGATTCTGATTCTGCTTTCTATTGATATGGTGGACAACTTAATCTTTCCTCTTGAGGTTCTGGAATCATCCCCAGGACCACAATTCTGGTGGCTGTGTAATTCTTCCCTGTCACATAGTGGCCTCAGGGGCTATATGTGTCTCGGTCTACCCACATCCTCCTCTTCAGGAACTCTCTGCTGCCAGAGAGACAATGCTACCAGTAGTCAGGGTCCAGGCCCCTACTCTTGCCATCCTCCTGGACTCATTGGTCCCTCCCCTTCCCCCACTCTTCTGATAGTTAGCAGCTTCCTGCATTGCCACATACTGCCCTGAGGCACTGAGCAGAGTGCTCCATGAAAGAAAAAGAGACAATGCAAAGACAGGAGTATAGATTAATGTCTCATGATATTATCCACTGCCACAGTTCATATTTTTATAATCCATAAAGATTTACCAAACATGTTGGCATAAATTTTCTATTTAGTCTCCACAGCAACCTTATGGGTTTGTTACTAGTCTTTGTTTTTCAGATGTATAAACAGGCTTAGATTAAATACTTAACTTTCAAGTGGAAGTCCTACAGACAATAAATGAAGTAGTCATAGCCTCAGAGTTTGCATCTGGTTGTTCCTGCTCTAGCCTGGGAACTTTCTGGAGCACAATGTTTTTCAGAAATCACCTCCTGAGGTGTACTAAACCACTCTGATGTGTAGCATTAACACACTTTTACAGTTTGTTTGGTTGGCATTAGAAACATTTAGGAAAATAGTGTGGTTTATTTATTTACATTTTAAATTTTTTAAATTTTTTAAGGTAAAGCCTTACCTGTGCTTTTTTTTAATAGCATCTTTTTCTTTTTTGAGTTTCTTCATGTTTTGTTTTCTACATATCACTGCCTCCTACCCATTATTGTGATCTATGGATGGATAATAACGGGAAGTGGTTGGTGAATTAAACAACATGTCTTAACTAAGGACATAAAATTTCATTTTATGACTAGGATCTTTCCCATTTTGTAATGAGGCCAAAAATGCCTGTGGAAGTCTGTGACTCTCCACCTAACTTAATGATCTTGCCTTATTATCAAGCTTTGTATTATAAACTTAACAATTTCTTTTAAGTGGTACATTCAGTGCTGGACATAGTGGCACATGCTGTAATCCTAGTGACTAGGGAGGCTGAGGCAGAAGGATCACAAGTTCCAGGCCAGTCTAAGCAACTTAGTAAGACCCTCAGCTACTCAGCAAGACCCTGTCTTAAAATAAAAAATAGAAAAAGACTGGGGGTGTAACTTAGTAAAGCACCCCTGGGCTCAATCCCCAGTACCAGTGAGAGGGAAAAACAAAAACAAAAACAAAAAACACTATTCAATTTGAATTTGGGAAGGAGCTACTATAAATATCAAAAAACTTAGCAGTCACCTGTATAGGAAAATCAGCATGTTAAGTTTTCCTTTGCTATTATAATAAATTGTCACAGACTTAGTGGCTTTAAAACCTGTAAATTTATCATCTCACAGTTCTGTAGGTCAAAAGTCTAACACATGCCCCACTGGACTAAAACTCAAGGTGTCACAGGACTGCATTCCTTCCCACAGGGTTCAGGTGAAGATTCCCTTCATTGCCTTTTCCAACTCCTGGAAGCCACTCCCCTGTGTTCCTTGGCTAGGCGCCCCTTCCTCTAGACCAAGATGATTCAGCTCTCAGGTGTCTGGGTTGCAGGAAATATCCTACTTATCCTAGTTCCTGAGAATGTGATTGAGTATTGGAATGCAAATGACCAATCTACTCCTTGTTTATGTTGAACAGTCATTACAAACCATATCAGATCCAGAAATTTCATCCAAAGTCCATGTAACTATATGAGCAGGTAGAAGTAGGACTAGAAAGGAGATCTCTCACCAGTTTTTTTTTTCCACTTAAACAAACAAAGGCAACAAAATACAACAAATGCAGAAGAAGCACCACCCAACTCCCTCAGGAATCTAGGATAATGTTAGAATTTATAGAGTTGTGAGGTGTTATAGAAGAGGTCATGGAAAAGATGTCTTTTATTTGGTGTGCATAATATTTTTTAAAATTGAGTTTTCATACCTTAAGGCAGAGTGTTATAGGACTTGAGTTTTCTACCTTTATTAGAGAAAATTTTATTTGTTTTGTTATTTGTGTTAAGCTCTGAATAAGTGTAAGGAAATTGGAAAAGACTAGATACCATCTTCAGCCCCATAGACCTTATCACACCTAAATTGAACTGTAAGCCTCTGGAGGAAAAATATAAAAACAAAACACTTGTAATTGGAAATCAGCACTATAAGATAGAGAATATGTTTCTCTGATTCCTTCCAGGTACAAGGTATAAGAAACCTAGCAGGCTAAGGCAAAAGCCTTTGATTCTTAATTTTCTCACCACGTATCTAAACCATTTTGTAGCATTGAATGGCTCTGTGGTTGTTTATTGCAGGCCTGCTGCAGGTCAGACCCTGTATGAGACATTGGGCTTGCACAGTCAGCTAGCTGTGTGCTACTTTGCAGCTCAGTTTGCCTGTAAACAAATAATGCTGAGGGATGGTGATGATGTCCTCAGGTGCTTGCTCACAGCCTAGTTTAGAGGGAGATAGGCATGAGAAAAATTCACAATGAAATTAAGAATGAAAAAGAGGAACAGTAAGTGCTGGAGGAGTGCAAAGGAAGCTTGATAATTGGTTCATTTGAAAGACCTTCAGCAGAGGAGGCATTCAAATTGGGCCCTAAACAGGAGGAGGACTTAAGATGAGAACTTAAGAGGAGAATGGGGATAGTGTGTTGCAGGCTGAAGAAAGAAGACACCATTAAATGTTGTAAAATTTAAGACTGGTATTGATTATATAAATAGTCTAAGAACTCATGGAGTCATAAAGTTGGAAATAATCTTAGTGGTTTTATCTGACCACTCCTATCCAGGGGATTCTGAGTAAGTTACAGTGTTATCAGTCTTGGCCACAGGAAAACAACCTCAAATCAACTTAAATGATAAGATTAAGGGTGTTTATCAGTTCACAAATCTCAAAAGCACAGAGTTTGGTCAGGCTTCAGGTAGAGTTCGAAAAAGATTCTTGGTCGCAAAATGGCTACTGAGTGTCAGATTTCCTGTTGACACACTACACAATCTGGATGAGGAGATCCTTCCTCCCAACTTCAAACAAAAGTCCTTGGGTTAGTTCTGATTGGCCCAATTTAGGACACAGGCCCAGCCTCCCTCCCAAGCCAGACTCTGGCTAGAGAAGCATCATCTGCTGCTCATTGGCCTCAGCTTTGTGGTTGCCCACTGCTGAGGCAGGGAAGCCAGCTGTGGGCTGATTGGATGAGGCCAGTGGGAGCCTACTGTTAAAAGCTGGGTTTGAATCCGAATTCCTGTCTCTCATAACCACTGCAAAAGGTGGGCCAGTGGTGGGAAGAAGGAAGATGGATGCTGCAACACTGTCCACTCACAGAAGACGGGTGTGTGGTTAACTTTCAAGAAGATAGATGTCACTTGCTATTGAGCATTTTCCACATGCCAGCCACAGTGTCTGACATTTTATCTAATTATCTCTAATTCTTAACAACAGTTCTTTGCAGTAACTATTATTTGGTAATTTCTGATTCAGAAAACTGGGACTCATAGGATAAAATAACTTTAGAAGGGGATGGGACTGGCAAGCTCTGTTTCCAGAGATTAGGCTTTCCGTTATATCTTGGTGTAGCTGCTGCCACTTCTGAGCAGCTCTGATTGTTAGGACTGGGGTGTGTGTGTGTGTGTGTGTGTGTGTGTGTGTTGTGACCACCTCCTAGTAATTCCTCTGCATTTATTCTTCTTCTGAGCTATAGAACAGTGACCTCAAACCTAGCAGAGAATTGTAAAAATAGTTTCCTGGCCTCTACCCAGGAAATCAGAAACTGGAGGTGGGATCTTGGAAACTTTTTTTTTTTTTTTTAAGTTGCCCTTATAAGATAGGATTTAGGAAAAAGAGCAAGATATACAGAATATAAAAGGAAATGTCCATGAGCCTTTGAGATGCAGAAAACACACTTGTAAATCTTGAGCAAATGGCCCTTGGCTCATGCCCTTGTAAAATGAGGGAATTCTACAAACACGGAAAACTAGCATGGAATTTTGCAGCTTTGACTTGGTTTCCACTTCCATGTCAGCCCCTAATATAGCCCTTCTATAAATCTTGGACCCTCAGCCCAATGCAGAGCTTCTTACTTTTAAGATAGCCCACATTCTCCCTTGAATGTGTGTCTACTTCCTAAATAAACCTCTGTCTGTTACTTTGTCTCACTCATGATGAAATTCTTTTCTGTCATGTGTGTCAAGAATCCCTCTGGTCCTGAGTTGAATTCCCCATCCTCTCTGGGCATTCCTTGTACATTTCTCCAGAGACATCTCTTCTCCCATGACACAGAGATGATAAATCCCAGGTCTGTGCAGACAGGTTTGGGAACCCCTGCTTGAAGACAAACAATCTCTTCTGTCTTCCAAGTTGCAGACCTTCACATACTAAAACCTGCTGCACATCTCCCATGGGCCTTTGCTTCCTAGGTTTTGGTGTGCCTAAAAGCCAGGGCTTGGAATGGGAAAGATCAAGTTCAAATTTCATCTCTATTATTAAGTCATACGGTAACAGTACCTTGGGCAAGTCTCTTATTATTTCTAAGCCTTAACCTTCTTATTGGTAAAGTGGGAACAATGATATATAACATTGTGAGGAATAAGTTAAGAAACACGTCAAGTTCTAGTGTACAGAAAGGTTTCAGTGGTTATTACTTGTTATCAAAAATTGTTGAACTTTCCTTGTCCCTTCAAGCTCTTTTTTAGTGTGTTTTCTGGATCCCTGTCCCTTTTTTTCTCTAATTTTTGGTGTTTTCTAATTTTTCTCTTGAAATCTGATTCCCCTCCACTTTCTAAAAGGGTAGTGGTGGGAGCAGATGCTAGTGCAAAACTCCAGATGTCTGACCACATCAGTGAACCCAAGGACTATAACATCTCGTGGTATGAGGGCAAAATTTTGTGGGTATAGATGTTCTCTGGATATTAAACATCTTGGAATGTCCCATCCTTATTTAAATTCTTTCCTCTTGGGAAATTTTAGTGGGTGATTACAGGAACCTCTGCATTCTTCAAGATTTTCTGGATACTCTTCAACTTGGTCCCATGTCTGTGCTGGAGGCATGAATCTGAGTGGGTTTCATCATAAAAGTGGGTTGTTTCCAGGACTACCTTGATCCATTTTATCTAATAGTTATGTGTCAGCATTTCCCTATTCAGCCACCAGTGATGACTAATTTGAAATGAGGGATACTGTCCAGTAGAGAGCTAACTTGCACTGTAACCTGTGTACTGACATTTACATAAAATACTATTTGATTATATTTATTTTTGAGACTCTCTTGATTCTCAAATATATATTTGTTAGATGTATCTACCTGGACCAGTTTTCTATAAAATATCTGCAAGGCAAAATTGTGACTATATTCAGCATGATGAAGTCTGGAAAAGCCTGTTGAGGCACTTAGCATATTCTCTTTGATGACACCATGTTATTGCCATTACTGCTGTTGGGTGTAGGTGGGTGCCATTTATACTGGAAGAACCAAGAGTGGGTAAGGGAGAGTTTCTGTTCTTTGATGGTGTACAGAGTGGGCTTTTCAGGGAGCAAAGTCTTCATTGAAGACCATGAAAATGCCAAAATGCTACAAGTTCTGGTCAGCTAATTGAGGCATTTACTACTGTCCTTAAAATTTTACATAATTTTGTTTATGGTATCTTAATTGTATAAGAGCAGTTGTGCTCACTAGGGGGCTGTGTCAGTAATCTATAAAATTTGGACCAGAAATAACAGCACGGTTGCATATGACAGAAATGTCCTTTGGGCTAGTTGGCTTTGATTAAAATGTCAGAAATACAAACTCAGATACGTTAGGAAATGGAAAATACCCAAGTATCAACTTCTCTTATTCTAATGACTAGAGGAGGACAAACTATTGAAATGAGAAAACTTTTCCAAAAAATCTTTTAAAGGATTTCTGACCACCCCTAAATCCAAATTCAATGTATCCTACTCAATTCCTTGAATAAATGAAGAAGAGATCAAGCACATTCCAATTGATGGGGAATAAATATATGATGTTGGTTGACTAAAATTTAGTGAAGTTAAAAACTAAAATGATCCTGAAATGTTTATGATACTTTCTTAATTACTCTGCCAGGGAAATGTGTTCCCTTGTTCAGAATTTCTGCTATATGTTATTTTAAAATAATCTTAGTACAGCTCATATTTTGGGCCAGGTATTATTCTCAGCACTAGGGATTCAAGGATTTACCTTTGAATGGTGCAGTGATAGTCTTATAAGCAGATAATTGCTTTGGTAGGGGCAGATTTAAGGTGGAAAGTGGGCCAGAAAGGGGCTCAAATCCAAGAGAAACTGGGGGATGTTTTAAAAAAAGAGAATACTGTTGCAAGAATTTTAATAAGAAATAATTTTCCAAGCAGAGGAAGTAGAATATGTAAAGGTTTTTAGATATGAGAGAGCATGACTTGTTCATAGGTGTAATTAAATAGCTTGGTATTATTGGAGCTTAAAATATGAGGAGGTGACTAGAAATGGGGTAAGATAGAAAGGGAAGAGCCGAAATCTGAATGTCTTGTAAAAGAGTAGGAAACTATTTCAGTGGTAATAGGAAGCCATTGCAGAATTTTACATGGAGGATTATGTAAGATTTCATCATTACTATATCTGCAATATAGAGATTAAAGAGAGAGAGATTAGGAGAGACCTTAATAGTGGACATTGGTTCTGATGAATGACGTTGACCAATATTGGAGCAGCAGTCTTGGAGATGGGAGCAAAGGGACAGATTTAAGATTGTCTTGGGAGGTGGATTGGACAGGACTGTGGTTATGTTCAGGCATAAAAGACAAGAATTGGTTTGCATAAATAATCAGAGGAGCCATTTTATTAGAAAATAAAGGAAGAGGAACAAGAGTGAGGTAGAAGTTAATGGGATAACTTTTAGGCATCGATGACTTGGTGCCTATTGGGCAAATGGGAATTATTGTCTAATTGGTGATCATTATATATATTTGAAGTTGAAGAGAAGTATAGCTTTGAGAGTTATCAGGATGTAGACTACAGAAGGGAAAAAGCATGGATAAGAATTTTCAGACTCGACATGCAAACTGACAAGAAGAGCTAAGAATAGGGCCCATGGGATTATCAACACTTAAGGAAATGATGAAAAGCAAATATTCTAGAAAAGGAGAGCCATGGGGCAATAAGAGCATTAGTAGGAGGCCCAGGATGGAAAGACTTTATAAAATCTAAGCAGAGAGGGAATGCTGTAGGCCAGGTGAGCAGTGCTGGACTTTGCAGAGAAATTGAGTCCAATAGAGTCTTAGGAAATAAGTTCCTGCTGGCCATAGGGTGTGCTGCTTCAACACACTTGAGAGGGCAGATGGCAGATTGCAGAGCAGAGAGGAGCAAATGGGAAGGAAGGAAGTTATGTATGGAGACAATTCTCTTAAGAATTTGAATGTGTACAGAAGGATAGAGAAATACACTGCACCCATTCCCAGTAGGGTCAAGGGGGATTTTTGTTTGTATTTTAAGATGATATAAATTTGAACATGTTTATACACTCAGAGAAGGGAAACAATAAAGAGAGAGAGAGGCTCAGAAATCTGGGATAAGAAGGAAACCATTGTAGTAGGTCCTAGAACAGTGGATCTCAAAGCCTGCTCGGAAACTGGCAGTATCAACAGTGCCTGAAAATTTATTAGCAAATTAGCCTCAGACTTACTCAGTCAGATACTTGGGTTTGAGGTTCAGCAGCCTGGGTGTGAACCTCCCAGCTGATTATGCTGCACACTCAAGTTGGAGAAGTGCTGCCTTGGAAGAGGAGGAGTGGGATCCAGGGCCCAGGTGGGTGGTGCATACACCTCGCACACAGAGTTAGTGGGGAGGCACTTGTACAGGGGACAGGTGCAAATTGATGTTTTTAAAGGTGGTAGATGGTTTTGAAGTCGATAAAGTTTACTTCAATGATTGTATAAGTTTTCTTTCCAAAATAGGAATCATCTTTGTCCTTTGAAAGGGCCTGGGATAAAAATACAGTTGATGGACTCCATTCAAATATCATTTGCTTAAAAAAAAAAAAATATCATTTGCTTAAATACAAAGGTTCTGGAAATGTTGCCTTCCGATTGAATTAGAATACAGTACTTCAAACTGAAATATTTCTTTTTATTTTCCCCCTCCCTCATTCCATTCTTGGTCCTGACCCTTTCTCACTGGAAGCAAACTGTTCTACTTATTGGCAACTGATTCCTTCCAACAAAATCGTAAATAATAAATAAATAAATAATCATAAAATAATCAAACCAAGCGTTTGGAGACTCAGCCTTTAGACATTGGGTACTTTTCATCATTGATCTTAATCATTGGATACTTTCAGGAGATTGCTGAAATCACATCATTCAGAACCAGAATAAGCAAAAAAATTTGAGTAAGCATTCATCATACCATGAGAGGTTTATGGATGTGAAATTTTATTAGCACTCCCACACAGATGGTTTGAAACAATAAGAGAAAAACAGTACATGGATTTTAAGGAAAAAAGTCAAACAACCCCAAAATCTTCTCTGGGCATCTGGTCCCAGGTCTCCCACTGGGCCTTGTGCTGAACTTTTGATCCCCAGTGTGATTCTTAGCTTCCATAAAAAGGTGGTATCATTTCATTTTATGATTTCAGTATTGTCAAGGACTTTGATGAAGAAGCAGCACATCAGTGTGTTTGGTTCTTACGGAAAAATGACGACTCTGCTGGGATTAGCCATTCATTTTTTTTTTTCTTTTAATGAAAATGCATTTACAGTGTGTAGTAATTCTAACACAGGCAAAGAAGCCCAAGGAGTGAGTCTGAAAAGTTGTAACTGAATACAGTGTCCTAAAAGCTACTGCCAAACAAGATAGGCAAGGAAAACAAGATTTGTTATGAGACCTTCAACATCAGCATTCTCAGCTGGTGAATCAGGAGCAAAGGTCTAGCTGCAAGTCACCTGTCATCATGCCCTAGCTCTTCAAAGATTCACGGAAGAAATGTGTGGCTAAATCTCTAAAGGTGTGACTGCAAAGAAGGAAAGCAAGCCTATTTCTGAATGAACTCTAACACTCTTCAAAGCAAGTCCAGTGAGTCACTTGTCTGAATTGTGGCTCATCCTATGAAATAAATAAACTTTCTTAATATTTTAAAAACCATTTGGTGGATCATGCACATTTTCTGTAGCATCTGGATTTTATGATGAGGAACATGAATTAAATGGGGATTAGGTGGGCTTAGAAGGGGAGGAGTTAAAAAAACACTAAAAATTCTTATTATAGTCCTCAAACTGACATTTTGTCTCTTATTTGATCAGCAGTGGAGATAAGATGCTACTTTTAAGTCTAAATGTGATCTTATAACTATGTAAAACTCTTTCCACTCTCGACAGTGGAATTCAGTATTGTCCAAAAAATTATAAGGAAAAATATATCTGGGTTATGTAAAAAATTACAGCTCTATATCACTATAGAAAGAAGACTGCAAAATGTTCAAGGTCCTAGTGACCATGGTGTGTCCAGAGCCAGCCTGGGAGGGCTAGGGGGAGTCTCCCCCAAAGCCTGCAAGGAAAATATAGAATGAGACAAATAGTATCAAATTCTTCCTTTATGCTACAAGTTTCCAAGTCAAAGGACAACTTGAATTTAACCATAAACAATTTTATTGGAGCCAGAACTTGCACATGCTTTTAATATGAACATGAAGGATCATTCTCAGAAGTGTCTGGGTTTGTTGTGTCATTCTTTGCTTTTGTTATGGTAGAATGGATTGAACTTTTTCTTTCAGATCTGAAAAAAAATTTTTTTTCCACTAGGTACCTTGAGCATTTGTGTTTATAAATGTTTGGCTTCTGACAGCTGTTTTGGATTCAACTGTGTGAGGCAACCCTTGAATCTGAACTATTTTGCAAGTGTTTATTCCCTTAAAACATTTCTAATGTAAATGTATATACATAGAAGAAGGATTTTGAAAGGTTCTTCTTAGTTAGATTTAATCTGTCCTGACAGCACAGTATTATTGAATTCTTAATGATTATGTCCTGGTTGTTTGTCCAGCCAGTTAATTAGTTAACCAGGGGACATCCAGTGGCAGCATCAATCCTCGTCATTTGATCTCTCAGAGAGCATAGAGCTTCTGGACCCAGCTCTAGCCCAGTGGACATGCCACCAGCACTGTGTGCTGTCTGTTCTGCCCACCAGAGAATCTCTATATGGCTACATATTCATTCTTTACTTAGAGCCTTATTGAGCACCTGCTAGAGCCAGATACTCTTTTAGACATCAGTGATGTAGGTTTCAGCCAGAGACAAGATTTTTATCCTTTTAGAGCTTAATTTTTCGTATAGCCATAATGGGAGGGTCCAAACTTGGGCTCAGCAGATATTTCTATAAAGGGCCTCTTAGTAAACATTTTAGGCTTCCTGGGTTATACTATCTTTGTTACAGTTATTCTGTTCTGCCCTTCTGACACAAAGCAGCCATAGACAAGATGTAACTGAATGGGTAGAACTAAATAATAATAAAGCTTCTTTTGCAAAAACAGGTGGCTAATGTACCCCAGGCTGTAGTTTGTGGACCAACTTTAGTCCAGAGAATGCCAATCCAGTGGGTCAGCATTCATGTCTGGACTAGGGTTTGCTTTCCAGACTGTAAAGCATCTCTGTAGTCAGCATGGGACAGCCGTAGAGAATAAGTGCATTTCCTAAGCTTCTGCTGGTTATTGCAAAATTACTGACTGCTACATTTGTCATGTTCTTGAATTATTTTCTCTGCCTTGGGTTTAATAGGTTTTCCCATAATTCTCCATAAGGAAGCATTACCCTGATTTGTTCTCCACATTGTGTGTGTGATAAGCAGAAAAGAAATAGGCAAACACAAATCTTGAACTTGGAATGAAGCATTTAATACCCACCTCCATCCTAAAACTACTGACATCCTTCCAACTGAAAGACTTTCACTTGCTTTTCATAGAGCCACTTACCTGACACTGGGCACTATGTATGGCATAAGACTTGGATACTGCCCTCAGGAGTTCTCACAATCACAAGAGTCAAGTAGGTGAAACAAATTCTGGTGTTTGACTACCTGTCACATACATGCAAAGGAAAATAAGAGTGACTGGGGCCTAGCATTGTCCTCATTACAGTAAAGCAGGTGGAAAACATTGCACAATGCAATGCAGTCCAGTGATAACAGCCAGTGAGGGAGTCCACTGTTTGTATTTCTGCATTCTACCTCCTCTGTATCATTGAGAAGGCTTCCCAGTGTGCCGTGCATTCTAATTTGTGAGGCAGATTACAATATTATTGCTACTTAGAGATGAAGAAACCAAGGCACAAAGAACCCAGTGCCCTATATCTGGTGAGTGGCAGGGCTAGCATATGACCTCAGTGACTGAGGTCTGACTGGAGAATCCATGTTCCACCTCTGGGCCCTAGAAGATAATTCTGCTCTCAATAAATATGTGTGTGTGTGTGCGCGCGCGCGCGCACGCGCGCACGCAGGAAGTAGAGGAAGCTTTAAAAACATTTGAATAGTAAGTATAGAATTTCAGGCAGCCTGGCTGCCCCTGCCAGGGACTGGATTTGGAGAACCCAGGGTTTTTGTTTTACATCTGAATTTTGACACGCTATTAGTTGCCTAGGGCTTCCATAACAAAACACTACAAACTGGATGCCTTAAATAAACCCAGATTAATGATTTCTCACAGTTCTGGGCTAGGAGTCTAAAATCAGGTGTCAGGAATCTGTTCCAGCCCTCTCTCCATCTATGGAGACAGGGACAATCCTTGGCATCACTCTGATCTCTGTCTCCAGCTTCATCTGGAATTCTCCTTGTGTCTGTCTTCAGGTCACTGCCTTCTTGTAAAGATATCACTCGCACTGGTTTAGGGACCCACTGTATTCCAATGTAACCTTACCTTAACTAATTACATCGTTATGGTTTGGATATGAGGTGTCCCCCAAAAGCTCATGTGTGAGACAATATAAGAAGATTCAAAGGAGAAATGGTTGGGTTGTGAGAGTCTTAACCCAATCAGTGAATTAATCCCCTGATAGGGATTAACTGAGTGGTAAGTGAAGTGGTGGGGTGTGGCTGGAGGAGGTGGGCATTGGGTTCATGGCTTTGGGGTATATTTTTGTATCTGGCAAGTGGAGGCCTCTCTTTCTCTCTGCTTTCTGATCATCATGTGAGCCTCTTCCCTCTGCCACACCCTTTTGCCATGATGTTGTGCCTCACCTGGAGCCCTGAGGCATGGTGCTATAATTCTGTGGTCTGAGACAGTGAGCCCTAAAATAAACTTTTCCTCCTGTACAATTGTGCTGGTCAGGTCTTTTAGTCACAGCAGCAAAAAAAAAAAAAGCTGACTAAAACATACACCTACAATAACCTTATTTCCAAGTGAAGTAAGGGGATTTTGATTTCAACATGTCTTTTCTAGGGGACTTCATTCAACACATAAGAGAACCAGTAGAGAGGTCAGGACATCTTTCTTCACCCCTAACCCATCCCCCATTATTTTACCATAAAAGAGATTCACAAATCTCTGTTGCCACTGGTCTCCTTTACCATTAGAGTTGCATGTTCCTTGCTTTAAGATTTTTTGTAGGTAGTGGTAAGTCATCTAGATTTCCTTCAGAAAGAAGCTGAGTCTATTCTTTTCACTGAATATGAATAGGAAGTGGGAGTCTCCTGGCTGGAAGCAAGTAGGAGGGGGCAGCACAGGTAGCAGTGCTGAAAGAAGCAAGAAACCTCTTGAATGAGGTGATTCTGTCTCATCACAAGGGACCAGCCAAACTGTAAAAAAAAAGGATCTGGAGCTTCCTGCTTTCGAAATAGTTCTTACTTCCCCCCTCTTTCCCCCTTATTTTTTTCCAATAAAGATGTCTCCTATCTACTTCTGAAGTAGAAAGCCACACTCCATAAAAATGGCTCTTAAGTCTGGAGACACAAAGAATACCTTGAGAATCAGATCAGCTCTATAAATGACGAAAATGATGAAGAGCAACTGGAGTACTTATTTTTTATAGGACTATTTGGTTGAACTTTAGTTTATCGCAATTGTGGTTTATCTCTAGTTACATTTAATTGCCTGCAGACATTAGGCAAACATTTTCAAGCACCTTCTATTATGTTGAGTCCATCAGAGGAATGAAGATGGATAAATCATGATTTTTGCCTAGAGGAGCTTATAAATTAGAAGGGGAGAGAATATGCATAAATAATAGGACCGGGGATGGGTCAGGAAACTTAGAAAGTTATCACCTTGCTCTGGATGTTCAGACTTGGAAGAGTTTACTTTGTTATTCTTTCTGCCAGTATTCACTGAGCTTCTACAGTGGACCAGGCACCCTGCTACATAAAGATTATAAATGGCAGCATGACAAGCAGGGGCTCTGGCACAGGACTGGCTGGCCTTGCCGTGCCTGGGTGGTATTGGCTGTGTGACCTGAGGGAGGTGCTTTACCTCTGTGGTCTCACATCTTCCTCATCTGTATAATGGGGATAGTATTAATATCAAACACACCACACACACACACACACACATACACACACACACGAACATTAACACATAGATTGAGAGAGATTGTGTATACGCATGTGTGCTCACAAGCCAAGGACACTATGAAATTGCCTGCCTTTCTGGAACTTTGCTTTGGAGATGTTAGCAGCAGATCAGCAATGAAAACACTGAGGCATTACTATAAATTGCCATAACTGGAAGACAAAGATTATCATGCAATGGAGAGATAACTGAAGGGGTAGTTTACTTTAGATTTTTTTTTTTTTTTTTTTTTTAAGGAATGGGCTCTCTCCAGAGGTTGATATTTAAGCTATGCCATAATGGAGCAAGCCTAGAGAAGAGACGGAAGTGTGGGGTGGCTGTTGGGTAGTAGACAGAGGCAAGATCAAGGAGAGCCTTGTAGTCATTTGTAGGAGTTTAGATTTTATTCCAAAGCAGTGGGAAATATGGTGTGACTGAATCTAATTGATGTTTTCAAAAAGATGATTCTGATACTATGTAGAGAATTGATCTAAGGGACTGGGAGTAGGAAATGAATCTAAGGCTGTTATGGTACCTCAGGACAGAAGAGGATTGCTTTCACAAGGAGGTTGGCATGGGATGTGGAAAGAATTAAATAGAGTCAAGTGGGGCTTGGTAGTGTGTGCCTATAGTCCTAGTCTGGGACTTAGAAGACCAGCCTGGGCAACATAGACCCTGCCTCAAAAATAAATAAATAAATTCAAGATGCATTGTTGGAACAGAATTATCACAATTCTCCTGGACAGGATGTTACGGGCTAGAGAGAAAAAGACTAAGGTTCCAAAATATCTCTCAAGTTTCTGGCCTGAGCATTCAGGTGGATGAGATGGGAGGGAAGGAGGAATATGTTTGGGGCAGAACTTAGTTATGTTAGCTTTGAAAAGTACCATTTAAAAAGAGATTTATACTTATTGAAAATTAATCTTATGTAGTAAGAAAATTAATCACAGTGGGAAGGAGGGTTCTGAGAGATGTGGGCAAAAGGAGAAATGGTGCCTGAACCAGTAGCAGCATCTTGTAGCAAAGAGGTCTGAAGGAAAGGCATGATTTGATTTTGGAACTTGATTGAAACTACTTAGATCTATAATTGCAGGTATTAATGATGATGATTTTGTTAAAATGTCTAAGACTATTTTATAGAAAGATTCTCAACTGAGAAAATATATTTTTTCTCTGTGAACCAAAAAAGAAAAAAACTAGGGGGTGGTGGGGGATGAAGTCCTTTAGTAGAGTTCCTTATGCAGATCAAAGAATGTCACTGAGAGAAGTAAGTATTCCTTAGCCAAAGCTAATTGGGATAATTGTCCTTGAATTGGGGTGGCCTATGCTACTGAGATAGTATCAGGTTACATGAGTAGCTGATAGATGGACTATAACTCTTTTCACTGAAAACTAAGAATCTCTTGTTACCACAAAGTGGCCAATCATCACTCCCCTCTCTCTTCCCCTTCCACAGGCCACAATAACTACCTACTTCTTCTTGACTGTATTTGGATAAAACTATTATGAAACAGGAAAGGCTCATTTCTACACCTTGCAGATACCTGGTATATTGCTGATGTTTAATAGATACCTGTAAATTGACTGAGAGCCCTGTGCACAACATTATATGACCTCCTGAAATTCTTCTGGAGCTGTATCTATAAGCATTCCTATGATAGCCTCAAAAAATACACCCAGTAAAAGCAACAAAGATTATGGTATTTTATCCAAATGGTGTATCCTGCAATAAGTGTATGCTTTAAGCTGTTTCTGCTACAGCTGAAAGTTTTTTCTGTTTTTCTCCAGAGCCATCCACAATTCATTAATTTTCCTTTCTGTAGCTAAAGGCAGCCATGGGGTCTGTGGCCATAGGGCCTTTAACCCTGTGTGGAAAGAAGATGCTTTGCATGATAAATGTGGCAGTAATTATAGTAGCAGCAGCAATGGAATCATCATTTATTTATTGAGTACCTACTTAGTTCCAGGTATTGTGATGGGTGGTAATACACTCCATTGTAAAGGTAAGGCCAGACTCCTATAACAAGTGATGGAACAATAATTCAGCAGCTCTAGAGGAGATAGACATTTATTTCTTCTTTGCTAAGAGTTCAATATGTGTTCAGATTGGTGGATAGCTTCCTTTCATTCTTGTTATTTAGGACCCAGCCTTTTTCTTTGATGTTTCCTTACCATCCCTTTTGGACTTGTCTTCAAAGACTCCATCCAATGAGAAGCAAGCAAGCACAGGGGGCCAGCCCAAAGTCTCAAGGAATAGGCCCAGAAGTAGTTTGCAGTGCTCTTAATAACAAGAGGCCAGAGACTGAGACTGACTCTGGGGAGTCCCAACTGACCAGGTCCTGCAACTTGCCCCCAAACCAAATAGAAAAGGTGATCATGAAAAGCAGGAAAGGAATTATTCAATATAGTCATAATTGGAAAAAAAGGGAGACCAAGTGTCTTCAGCCCTGTCTTCAGGGATCAAAAGAGGAAGGAACAGAAGCAAGGGACAAGAAGCATGCATAGTTAAGCAATCTCCATTAAATTGTGGTCTGGTTGGTCATTATCTCAGTTCTGGTTTTGTGAGGTTCTGCTGGCTCCAGGGAAGTCTTTGCCACTTGAGGGGACAGTTCAGTTTTCTTCATGAGATAATTGCTCCTGCTTAGGGGGGCAGCCTCAGGACCCATCATGGGCTAATTGCTCCTGGCATCATATATTGATCTGCCTACAAGGCTTACTGTTCTTGAAATCTTGAAAATATCTCAGTTACTCTTATCTTGGTGTCTTTAGTCTTGAAGGGGAATGGGAGAGGCTAGGTAAATTTAACACTAATCAACCGTTTAAGCAGGTTTTAGACAGACACACCCTGAGTGATTAACACATCTGTATGCAGAGTTGAGCAGGAATCTGACCCAAAGTTTAAGGGAGAAAGGAGACAGATACAAAATGAAAGCAGAGATGTCAAGCTTTTATGCTGATTTTGGTTACCCATCGGACATCTATAAGCTCAAATGAAGAGTCAGTACTTGTAGCAAAAGCAGCCTGAAAGTCCTTATTACACTCTCAGAGTCCATGGGAAAGAACCCACTCATGGTTATGCTTGATTCCATGGGATGGGGAGGTGCCCAGATGAGTTTCAGGCCTATTCCCTAGGAGCAGTGGCAAACACGTGTTGGTACAGAGCTATGATCTCCACCACACCCTGCAATGTCGACCTTATTCTGTACATTTTGCAAATGAGGAATTTGAACTTTGAGGAGATGCCCTGGATCACCAGGTCATAAGTGGGAAGGTACAGGTTCTAACCCTGTTGTGTCTGATTCCAAAATCTGTGCTCTTTCACCACTACAATGCATTAAACACTGTGTCATTGTCATGGAGCCTGTTAGAGTTTCCAGTACAACTTTGCAGACATTAACTTGTTTATGGCTTCAGTAGCGGGTCTCCATCTACCAAGCTGGACTTTCCTAGGCAGATAAGGGCACTTAAGTCCTAGTAAAAAAATGAATGTTATGCATAATGCTAATGAATCAAAATTGGTTTCCTTTCATGGTTCTCTCAAGAGATAGAGGTGAGGACAAGATAATAATCTGGTATTAGGGACTCACCAAAACATGCCAGGGCATGGCCTGAAGTCAGGTATGTTCAGATCAGTGCCCTCTGTACACCCAATGCAGTTATAGAGAAGTCTCTTTTAGCCAGTTATCAGACATATGATCTTGGATAAGTTTCTTAATTTCCTAAGCTTAAGACTTCTCATCTGTAAATTAGGACTGAGTAAACTTCTTCCCAGCATTGTTTCAAGCATTAATGGTCAGGTAAGCAAAGTGCCCACAACAAAGTAGCATCTAGTTAAATGGTAGGTGTTATTGAAAGACAAAAGCAATCCCAGCACCACGAATTGAGTGCCTGCTATGTGCCAAGCACCAAGGTAGGCTCTAGAGAGTCAGTTATGAAAAATAGAGTCCTCAAGAGCCTCAGAGATATTTTTAGACAGAGTGAAAACTGATACTCAGGATCCCTCTGGAGGAATAACCTAGTCTAATCAAACTAGAGTGTGTGTTCTGTTAATAGATATTGTAAACTGGAATGGGACATAGCCAGCTCGGGTGCAACGAGGTATTCAAATGAAACACTGACGTTTTTATATGTTGTTTTAATAGTCCTGATGATAAATGTCAACAAAATAATACTTTTTAGAGACACTTGGTTTTTACACACACTTTGAGAGGTAATAAAATCTCCCATTAATGCTAATAGTATTCTGACAGAGTGAAGATGTAGTGGTGTGACAAAGACTGAGGCACCTTGCTCTTTTCTTAATGTACTCTGAATTTCAAAATAACACAAAGGAATGCTCTCAGTATTTATTCAGGGATTTGTGTGCACGTTTAATAGATACCATTTATCTTTAGTGAGGGAATCTATATTCCTGGTGTCTTTTTTCCCCCTCGGTTAGTTTGGATTTCCTCAAACCCCTTTGCCCTTTGAAGGACTGTGCGCTATTAAATAAATGAACAGAGTGTAGTTCTGGGTTTGTGCTGACTGATTTACAACAGGATGGCAAACGCAGTTTAGAAAACAGGGTCAGACAAAGACCCAGCTATGAGACTCAGCTGACGCCAGCAAGGGAGGCTTTGCTTGGTAGCGTTTTCCCCTCTGGTAGAGAGAAGTCTTGGCTGAGGCCTCAAAAGCATGTGTCCTGTAAGCTGGCAGAACATTGCCATCATTATTATTGTCAGTGGAGATTGTGCAATTGTCATGATTAACACTGGCTGTTTTTGTTATGTTCTGTCTGCTGAGTAGTCATTAATTAGATTATTATTTTTCTCACAGCAATCCTGTGTTAATTTTAATTGATACCAGGCTCTCAATTTCTTAGTTTAAATAAGAAATCTAGAAGTTATTTTTATTTTATTTTGCCTTCCCTCCTGGCTTTAAGAGGATTCACAAGTTCTTATGTTTTTTGGAGAAAAACAGAGATCAATTTAAACAGTACCAGGGCAACAAATTATTAACTTAAAAAAAATCAAAATTACATACTTTTTAGAGGTTGCTTTCACAGGACACAGCAGCAGTCCCTGAAGTCTGGAAATCTCAGTCTTGTGATATTATCAGGGATGGGGAGAAGGAGCCCTTCCTCCTAAAGTCAGTGGAACTAAGCCTCCATTGGTGAATAGTAAGGGAAAAAAAGAGCTGGGACCAAGAAGGCTGAAATTTACAAGACAGGAAAGACATGGACAGCATGGAATTGTTAAATGGAATATTCAAAGTGTGTTTTGTATCTACAGTCTATGCTTGCAAAATATGTATCATTTGATTTTGTTATAAAGGAGAGAAAACTATTTCAAGAGGGTTGAATCTCCAAGGTTGTGAGATTAAAAAGCACCAGAGCCGGGAGGTAGCCCATGTGTATCTATCTGACTTCCAAGTCTATGTGCTCTTCTTTGCCTCACACTGGTTTACATAAGATGCATTGGTAGCAAAATTTACTTGTCCTTGAACTTTCCTTCACCACCTCAGTGGTGTCCTTTTTCAATGTAAGGTCAATTCTGCATCATTTTATTGAAATGAAAAATTTTAATCATTCCTTCTTTGAAAAAAGAAAAGTTTGGCCTTAAAGGACAATTGTCATTTCAGTAGTCTGATTGAAGGCTTTTCTGGTGGACACAGCTAGGCAAAGGCACAGAGCCGAGAAGTCGCAGTTGTGGGGACGATTAAAGTGCTGGGCCCAAGACTGTTCTGACAGCATCATGTAGATGGAAACCCTGGGAGCTGTCGGGGAGTGGAGAGATCTAGATTGTCATTCATTTGGTTCAAGAGTCATTAACTTTGTCACAGATGTTTCCCAGGGCATTGATGTACTGTACTGATGAAGGATGCAAGTTTGGGATAGTTAAGGAACACCTTTGGCCACAGGAAGTTGCTCAAAAATTAAAGAGTGTCTAGAAGTAGTGAGTAAACAATGGAGATATGGAAAGATTGGTTCTGTAGCTCATCTGCGTGTTACTTAGCCACCCATTCCAAAGAGATCTGACTTCTCCTTTGGCTGTTTGGGTTAATTAGTCACATATGGAACTGTTTCTGGGAATGATGTATCCACTTTATAATGCTCTGCCATCACCACTCTGTTTAGGTTTTGGATCTGTTACTTTAAGAGAAATTCTTGGGTTTTACCTGACCCCTGATTTCAGGGCCCCAGGAAGTCTGTGTCACACAGGTTTTCAGGGAAAATCCTATACTAAATGTCCACTTGCTTTTGTCTTTTATGGGATGCCTTGTTTAGACTCACGGCACAGATATTGATCACCAGCTACAAGCTTGGAATTGTTTTAGGAATTGATAGGGGAAAGTCCACATGTACAAACTAGTGTTTGGAATACTGAATTTTCTAATTTATTCTTCTAGTAACTTGTCCGTAGCTTTAAAGACAAAAAAAAAAAGACTCTTCCAGAAATATTCAGTCAAGTTTGAAATGGCTGCATTCCTACCAAACAGTGGAATATATTATAAAGTTATATTAATAGAGACAATGTAGCACTAGATAATGGCATAAGAGTAAAAATTATAGTGGAATAAGGACCTTTCTATTTCTTTTCTAAAGAATCATTTATCAACCTAGGATGGCAAGGGAAATAAGGAGTAGGAACACAATTCTACTTTTGATGAGACCAAGAGTCATCTAGAGCATTGATCCCCAAAGATAAAAATAGAAAGCAGTTAGAGGTTTGAACTAACAGTGCAGAGCTAGCTGAGGACTGAGTGCCTACAGAGGTGGGCATCAATGGAAGCAAGCTCTTCCTGCAGAACTCAGGAAAGGCTCAGAAATTAATGAACCTAAGTGCTGAGGAGGATGGGTGATATGTGGAGCTTAAAGCAAAGGAGTGTTCAGAAGACTGCATAAAGTCCTGTCCTACAACCAGGGCCAGTGCTGCCTCACCTTCAGAGTGAGGTTGGAAATGAGGAAGAAATAGTGATTATGTTATCTGAAAGTCTGTCTCTTTGAAGGCCAGACTTCAGCAGCCAGCATTATGCTCTACATTGACTAAAACATTTCAGTGCCTACAAAAGAGTTTGGAAGGAAATGTTCCATAATTTTAGTCACAGTGGGACAACTGTTGATAATAATAATCTTTTTGTCTCTATTCTTCATATTTTATTTAATGCATAATCTGTCCATGCTAGAAAATAGTAAAATAATACAGAAAATAATAATTATGATAAAGAAGAAAGAAGGAAAAATGGTTATCAAGGCTTGATACACTCCAGAAAAATCATCCTATTATTTAGAAAAATTAGTAGACCTTATATTTTAGAGCAGTTTTAGGTTCACAGCAAAAACTGAACAGAAAGTACAGTTATTTGCTACATGTTTACCCCTTGCCCACTTAGAGCCTCCCCCATAATCAATATCCCCCATCACAGTGGCACATTTGTTATAGTGGATGAACCTACACTGATGCATCATTATCATCAACATTATCATTATGGACCCAAAATCCATAGTTTACATTATGGTTCACTTTTGGAGTTGTACATTCTATTGGTTTTGACAAATGTAGAATGACATATATCCACCATTATAATTTCACATAGAGTAGATTTACCGCCTTAAGAATCCTCTGTGCTCTGCTGAGTAAGCCCTCTCTACTCTCCACCCATCAACAGGGATCTTTGAATTGTCTTCATAGTTTTTCCAGAATATATAGTTTAAATCATATAGTATAAAGCTGTTTCAGGTTGGCTTCTTTCACTTAGTAATATGTATTTAAGTTTTCTCCATGCCTTTTCATGGCTTAATAGCTTATTTCCTTTTAGTGATGAATAATATTCCACCATCTAGATTTACAACAGTTTATTCATTCACCTACTGAAGGACATCTTGGTTGCTTGCAAGTGTTAAAGAATTTTCTTTCTTTTGTTTTGTTTTTATTTGTAGGACTGGGGATTGAAACCAGGGGCTCTCTACCACTGAGATATATCCCCAATCCTTTCCTTATTTTTTATTTTGAGACAAGGTCTTGTTAAGTTGCTGAGGCAACCCTTGTCATCCTCCTGCCTCAGCCTCTTAAATAGGTGGAATTACCAATGTGTATCATCACACACAGTATAAGTTTTGGCAGTTTTGAATAAAGTTAAATTTTATGTGATTGCATTTTCTCTCCTTTTTTAACATGTCAACCATATATTTTTTTTTTTTTAGTGTTTCACTTACAGTTGGCAATACATACTTATAACTAATCTAAGTTCACTTTCAAATAATATTAAACTTTTTTTTTTTTGGTGCCAGGAATTAAACCCAGGGATGCTTAACCACTGAGAAACATCCCCAGCCCTTTTTATGTTTTATTTGGAGACAGGGTCTCACTAAGTTAATAAGGGCCTTGCTAAGTTGCAAGGCTACCTTTGAATTTGTAATCCTCCTGCATCAGCCTCCCCAGCTGCTGGGATTACAGGTGTGCACACTACACTTGGCAACATTAAACATTTTTATGGGTAGTATGAATACCCTACAATAACAAATGTTCCCAATTCTTCCCTCATGCCCCTATATTATTGCTGTCATTCATTTCACTTATACATATGAGTAAATATGTATGTGTGCATAAATAATTAATACATTGTTGCTTTTATTCTTTTGAACAAATTGTTGTGTTAGTTCAATTAAGAAAAAAAGTTTTTTTTTTTTGTATATATCCAAGTTTCTATCCTATATCACTTTCCTTCTCTCTGAATAACTTCTTTAAACATTACTTACAAGGTATTTGTACTGTCAACAAAGTCTGTTGATTTGTTTTTGTCCAAGCATGTCTTTATTTCTTCTTCACTTTTGAAGGATAATTTTGCAAGGTTAAGAATTCTAGGTTGGTAGATTGTTTTTTTTTTTTTTTCTTTCAAAACGAAATATTTCATTTCTCTTTCTTCTTGCTTGTGTGGTTCTGAGAAGAAGTCTCGGGTCCTCTATAGATAACTTTTTTTCTTACTTCCTCTAAATTATTTTAGGATTTTAAATTTATCTTTGATTGTTTGAATTTTAAGTATGATATGTCTAGTATACTTTTCTGATATCCTGCTTGGTGTTTTCTAAGTTTCTTGCATCTGGTTTGGTGTTTGACATTAATTTGTAGGAAATTCTCAGTCATTACTTTTTCACGTATTTCTTCTGTTCCTTTCTCTCTCATCTCCATAGCATGTATGTTACACATTTTATAATTGTCTATAGTTCTTGGATACTTTGTTCTGTTTATTTTATTCTTTATTTTCTTTGGTTTTCCATTTTCAAAGTTTCCCTTGTTGTATATTTAAACTAGGAAATTCATTCCTCAGCTCTGTCTGTTCTACTAATAAGCCCATCAAAGGCATTCTTCATTTCTTTCATAATGGTTTTGATCTCTAGCATTTCTTTTTTATTCTTAGAATTTTCATCTTTCTGTTTAAATTTCATTTTTTTCTTAGATAAAAGAAATGTGTATCATCACTTTTTTTCATTAAAGCCCTTTGCATATTAGTCAGTTTTAAAATATTTATGGTCTGGGAATTCCAGCATTCCTGCCATATCTGAATCTGACTCTAATGCTTGTTCAGTCTCTTTAAACTGTGGTTTTTGCTTTTTAGTATGCCTTCTAATTCTATGTTGACAAGTAGATATCATGAAATACTGGGTAAAAGGAACTGCTATGAATGGACCTTTAGTGATGTGACGATAAAGTGTGGGGTGAGAGGACATTGTGTGGTACTATGACAAGGTCTTGGCCTTTCAGTGAGCCTGTGTCCTAGATTGTGAGCTTCATCAGTGTGTCTCAGTTTTTTCCTTCTTAGGCAGTTCAGGATGGCTGGAGGGGGCTGAGTTTGGCAGTTCCCTAACCCCAGCAGATTAGGCTTTGGTTAAACAGTTTCTCCTGAGGTCAGGACTTATTAGTAACAGAATGAATCCTCTGGCATTTTTCAAAATTATACCTTTCCCCTCCACCTGTGGGAAGCAGAAGAGAATTTTTCTCCAGTATTTAGTCTGAGAATCTAGTAGAGCTCTTGGTGGTAAAACTCACAAAAATGTGTTATATCTCTGGAGTTTTTAACTCAGAGACTTGTCTACAGTAAGTCTCCAGCAATTTGTCAGTTATAGTGCAGGTTTTCCTACCCTGGTACTGGTTCCTGTGGAGGTTTCTATCACTCTGGTTTTGGGGGGCAGCAGTTTGTTCTATGACCTTATGTCTCTGATAGATCTAAGAAGAGTTATTGATTTTTCAGTTTTTCAGCTTTTGTGTATTGTTAGGATACAGTAGTGACTTCTAAGCTCCTTACATGCCAGGCTGGAAGCTGAAAGTCTTATCCTGTTATTAAAACAGGACTTTGAACATTGCTATTTTTCTTAACACAATGCTAACAACAGAAACTGTTTGGCAATCCAGTGATAAGAATGTATAAAGAAGGACTTCATGTCCTAGCCAATAAAAGCTCCTTGATTCTTTTATAGTTCATGTAAAATCCAAATTTCTGGCAAAATCAGAAACTATCTTCCTTCCTTCCTTCCTTCCTTCCTTCCTTCCTTCCTTCCTTCCTTCCTTCCTTCCTTNNNNACCTATTTAAAGTATCATACCAGAAATAAGCCTGTGAGAGGCATTATCAGGGATACTGAGTGATTTTTTCCCCGTATATGGATAATTCTAGAAATTTAGTGAAACACAGAGATGATTGGTTTTGCAGCTATTGAGGGCAAACCAGGGCTCAAGATTTTGTGTGCCTATTTTCTCTTTACTAATCAATGTGACCAAAATGCAGGGTTGTGTTTCTGCTTCCCTTCCACCTCATCTGGCTGACCTGTTGATAGGAGTTTGGCCAGGCTGCCTGGCAACTGGACCTAATGCCACATGGCTTGTTCAGTTGAAAAAGATGTTTGGGGATAAAATAACCATGTGGACAAGCACTGTGCAAGCTCTTCAATTACAGAGGCAATGACCTTTAGTAGGAGCTTAGTGATTATCTAGACCTTGTCCTTATTTCATAATTTTAGAGTGAACACTAAAAAAATTCTATTTCTGACATCAAGATTCTCTAATCATTTTATGTTTAGTAATTTTGCAAGACAAGTGATAAAATAAGATGAAGAATACCTGAAGCAGTGAAAAATTAACCTGCTTGCTGAAAGTCCCAAGGGTAGAGGAAAAACAAAGAAATGAGATTCGTTATTTGCAGTCTTTGGAGCTCACCATGAAGTCAGTGGTAGTTAAACATTTTTTCCCTTCTCGATTTAACACCAACCATTTCTTCAGCCAAATTATAGGAAACCTCATATGTAAAGCAGATGAAAAAAAGAAGCTGGCCCATGTGGGAGGCTGTGAGGTGTGGTGGAGTGTGTGGGAGTGGGACTCCTGGGTCTCTGGGCCTCATTGTCCTCATTTGTAAAGTTGGGATAACCATTGTAACTACCTGGTGGGCTTGAATAGGGTTTGCATTCCCAGTAGGTCCACCGAGATCTAAGGCTTGGTTTGGGGAGGGTGCTGTTGGAAGGTGTGGGACATTTGAGAAGTGAGGCCTAGTGGGGTGTTGAGATCGCTAGAGGTAGGGGTGTCTCCTGAAGATGGCTCTCTCAGGACTCTTTGGTGGTTCTTTAGATGGTTGTCATCAAAGTCTGAGTTTGGCTCCTCCCAGCTTGCTGTGACTTGGCTTACTGCACTACATCTCTGCTATCCACCATCTCCTGAAGCCAAAACCTGTGTTATGCCATTTGGACTTTCAGGCTCCACAGCTGAACTAAATAAACCTCCTTTTCTTTATAAGTTGTCTGCATCATATTTTATGACAATAAGGAAAAGCTAACATACTACTTCATAGGGTTGCTGTGAAAATTAACTAGACAATGCCTGTAGTCCATTCGTTCTTTCATTTATTCATTCAAAAACTTTTATCAAGCAACTTTCTAAATTCTATTCCATGTTTTAATCACAGGGCTGTGGCATTAAACAAAACAGAAATCCCACCTTTCACAGAGTCTACATTCTTGTAATAAATGTTAATTATAGTAAAATTGTGTTTAAAAGAAATAGGTTCCCAGGCCTGGGATTGTGGCTCAGTGGCAGAGCGCTTGCCTTGCATGTGTGAGGCACTGGGTTTGATCCTCAGCACATTTTCCATTACCAACCTACATTCTTCCAGGAATGACAGGTAGGAGGCAAGGATAATTCCTATGTTGGAGACCAGTTTGCAGAGCTAATTAGTGACCATCTTGAATGCTTACAACTCTTGTGTCTTGCATAGCATCTTATGCAAACTCATAATTTAGGGTGAGAAGGAAATTGGGATCGAAAGTGCTGACAAGATAAAATGTGTTCTTTAAAGGCTTATTCCCCTTAAAAATGAAGTTATGATCCAATTACCTTCTCTTAGGCTGATGTGAGTCAAGTGGAAACCTTAAAAAAAATTATGCAGTTAAAAATTATGTTCCTAGGAATCAGCTTGTCTTTCTTTATATCAGAAGAGTGAATGTACACAGCTCTGCTGAGAGGGATGCAAGAGGAATATCTTTGTTATAGTGTATTTGTTGTAGTGTTGTAATTAAGAGTAGATAATGAACTCTGTTTTAGGATTTATTTGTGTGGTGTGGGGGATCAAACTCATAGCCTGATACTTGCTAAGCCAGTGAGCTGCATACCACCTCTGTTTTATGATCACCTTTCATTGTTTTTCAGATACCCACAAGCATTTAAACATTATCCAACTCTGCATTTCCTGTGGAATTTTTAAAGGCAACTGGTAGAATTTCAACTAATTGAGTTGGTGTAGGGGTAGGTGGTTAGATTTTTAAATTGTTGCTATTTTAAGGGGCTGCATACTACACAGGAGACCTTGGGCATTCATACAGAACAGGACCCAAGACAGTTATGAATTTCAGAATGTAAAAATGCCTAATTCTTTCTTCCTTTCCCCTTGAAACTGTAAAGTATAACTGGAAAAATTAAATGACTCCTCCAGATATGCAATGATTCTATATATTCAGAATTAAAGTAATTTATAAAGCTAATTTTACCCTTTTTTTGGGTGGATTCATTTGTATCACTAGCACTATCATTTCATTTTCATGTCAACCAGAAAATGTTTTTGTCACTTTAGCCAAGTTTCTGCTTTCATAACAAAGAGCCAAGAATAACAAAGCCATGTGAATCACAAGCATTAGTTAATAGACTTTTTTCCCCTATAGACATCAACTACACAATAAGGGGAATTCAAATATGCTTCTTAATAAAATAACAAGCGATTATATTATCACAGACCTTTGGCATCAAAGTTAGATATGCAAGAGCTAGATTTATGAATACCAAGCATGTAGTTCAGTTCACTGATTAAATTTTGTAAGTCAATACTGATTTCCCTCTAGACTCAGATTTTACCTGCATTATTTTTTTTCATTAATTTTTTAAATAAGTTTCTCTGTCCAGGGGACTCATGTAGAAAGTATATTGACTTTTTTTTTATTTTCTTCTCTGTGCGTATGCTCTGTTGTTTAGAAAAAATGAGCCTTTGGGTAGGGAGGACAGCATTGGTGTAAGTCAAGCTGGTAAGGGCTTTTCAGCCTCCATGTGTCCTGAGAACACTTTGTATGATGGGGAAACAAACAAGATACTTTTCTTAGAGTTCATGTTGGAAGGTGTTTAAAAGCCATCTCATTGGTCACCTCAGTTCTTCTTCTACCTTTTATTTTATAAAATGGGAAACTGGGATGAGCTGCTTCATCCCTATCAACCAAAAGTCACACAGAGAGTCAGGACTAAAACCCCGTTTTCTGATTCTGTGTCTGTTATTATTATTGCACTACACCAACTTCTGAGATATTGATTGATCTACTTCAGAAAACCCTGATTTGGAGCAGTCTGGAACTATAGAATGCAGAGCTAGAATGGATGTTATGGGTCCTATAGTGTTCCTCCTCAAGAGTGAGACTTCCTTTAACATTTCAGGTATATTTTTGTCTAGCCTCTGCTTAAACACTGAGACAGCCCACTCAAGTTTTCAAAGACTTTTTGAAGGATGATCCCAGATCTACCCTATGATTTCTCTCAGTTTGTCTCAGTTCTTTTTTGGGACCACAGAGCACCTATGAGTTATCAGTCACTGTGCCACATATAGAACTACAAAGTCAAATAAAATGTAGTTCCTTCCTTCCAGGAGGAACTTTAATGGATAGTAGGAGAAATAGAAAAGCAAATCAGCAATTTTTGGTCCAGTGGGATCAGTATTATGGGAGGGATAGGGACTTTGTGATGGAAGAGGAGAATCTAAGTCAAACTACTACCCTGTTGAAGGTGACCCTTGAACTAAATTTTGGAATATGAGATGGATAGATGAAGCAAGACAAAGGATATTTCACACAAAGGAAAGAACCTATGGGAAGGCACAGAATCATCATCAAAAAGCATTTTAGAGAACAGTACAATGTTCTATAGGACTGGAATAAGGAGATTTGTGGCAGGGATAGAGGAAGGCTTGCAGGAGCCAGAATGTGAAGGGCTTAGTTGATAAGTAGTCTGCATCAAGTTTGATTGTATTGTCAGAATATTAATTTATAGGTTCAGCCCTCTTATGATGCCTTTGAATTTAACTCATCCTGCTTTGGAACATAAGGATCAGGAAAACCTAGATTCAGAGTCCTGACCTTGCTACTGTGAACTCAAACATTAGGCTGAGATTTTTTTTTTTTTTTTGCAAGGATTCTATCATTTTTTTAATTTGACCACACAATTGCACATTTTTAAATTAAGTCCAAAGTAAAAGTTTCTAAATATTACTTACTAAGGAGAGAGAGAGGTAGAGAGAGAGGGAGAGAGGGAGAGAGAGAGAGAGAGAGAGAGAGAGAGAGAGAGAGAGAGAGAAAGTGATTAGGAAGGGAAGTTATGACTTTTCCAGATATCCTGCTTTTAGCAGACAAACTAAGAGTCAGATGATGAAGATTGTTGGAAGAGAAAGAAAGTAGACAGAAAAGTCAGGAAACTGTTGGATTTGATTGATGCCTATGGAGGAGACAGTATTGATATGACAGATAAATTTTGATTGAAGTAGAGTTTTGAGCCTACTCAAATACAGAAGCAATATATCTAGAGCAGAGGGTTTGCATCAGTCAAAACAGATGTAAGAAATATAGCAATGCTAAGAAAGATCCAGGGTGTAAAAGAGAGTTGAGTTATTTGCAGTGAAGCAATAGCTCAAATTAGAAAGGAGAAAGGGAAAAAAAAAAAAAAGCATGCCCAGAAAAAAAGTTAAGGTTAGAGAGTGAGGAAAGCCACTTTCCAAGAAGGGAAGAGAAATATGGAAGAAGGGAGTGAATTCAGTGAAATGATGGGAAAGAGAAAGGGGGAAGCTAAACTATGGAATAGGAATGAAAGGGTGATATGGAGGCTTTATTTGTACATCTGTTCAGAGTAATGTGGTTTTTTTTTTTTCTTTCCTCCCCAGCCCTATACTCCTTATTTATTATTTATTTATACTAAATAGATAGGTCTAAATTGTGACCATGGGAAAATGATGAAGTCAGAGGGAGATGAACCTCTGTGAATAATACTCAATTTCATAGAAAAAACTTGTCCGTAGCTGACAGTCTTCTGTTTACCTTTGAATTTAATTCCTTTTCATAATTTTCTGTACCAGTTCTTTTGAAAGTAATTGTCTAGTGCTGCAGATAAACACATAATCATTTGGTTTGGTGTGATTTGTCTTTCCTTGCATCTTCACTAGCGGTGTTATCCTACAGATTAGTTTCTATTTCAGTGAAATGAGAAATAGACTAATAGCACCATGGGTTGGTGATTATTTTCCTATGGGTTTGGTTCTTTTTTCTTTTCTTTTCTTTCCTTTCCTTTTCTTTCTTTCTTTTCTTTTCTTTCTTTCTTTTTTGTTTTGTAGTTGTAGATGGACAGATTGCCTTTTTTATTTTTATTTTTAAGTGGTGCTGAGAATTGAACCCAGTCCCTCACACATGCTAGGCAAGCACTCTGCTGCTGAGCTACAGCCCCAGCCCTAGGGATTTGGTTCTTATGAGGAGTTAGCACCAAGTATATTGAAAAAACAAGCAGGGTAACTGAACTGCCTTAGATTGAGTGTGCCTTGTTCAAACCAAGTGATGGCGGAGTGGGACACAAGCCATTGCCCCGCAGAATATCATCGCTGGATGAAATCAGAGCTTGAGATGGGAAGTCCAGCAGGGAAGGGAAATCAAAGAGTTCTAACCATCTTCTCCTGATCCCTCCCAGAGAACCATAACAGCTCATATCCTACAGAGGTGATAGTAGAGGAAGAGGAAGAAAGAGACGAAACAGATAGGGAGAGGGAGAAAAGGATACTTGTGAACTTTAGTGTCTTGTAGGGCTCAAAAGTAAACAAATGGAATTAACCCCATAAAAAAATGATGCTCTGCCTGCCTAGATTGGGGTAGGCACTCAACACATTACAGATGCCATTTTGTTCCCTCACATGTCTCAGCTTGGATTATCTGTCCATCCACTGAAAGCCTTAGGGCTAACCTATTTTTATGGAAGAAAGTCTCAGATGTTTACTGACAATCTGGGCATGTGCTGGGCTCTGAGGAGGAGGAAGCCACAGTGAATCAGACAAAATATAGCATTTTCCTCAAACTTGTTTATTTAAAATGTGAGTGTGTATAAGGCATATTATGTTCCACAAACATGTAGATGCTATTATAGAAAATACCATGATTTATTTATATAACTTCCTAATAATGAACATTTGAATCGTTGCAGGTTATTTTTCTTTTTTTCATTTACAGCATTACTGTGGATGTTCTTTTTGTTAAGTGCCTCCTGGAACACATTGCAAGAGGTTCTCTAAGTAAAAATGAATAAACTACTACTACATGAACATATTTGAACCCTAGGAATATAACATTGAACCAAAAGTAAAAATTAAAAATAAATTGTATAATGAAAGGTGCTATGGGTTTGTACATATAGGAAACTAAAAGCATTCAAAGACAAACATAACAATGTGCTGCTTAGAGTTATACACATGTAGGATAAGAGTATTATAAAAACAAGGGAATAAGAAACACCAAATCAGAATAGTCATTACCCTTGGAAGATGTCAGGGGAGTGAGTTGGATGGAGCACAAAGGATATTGTACTGTTTATCAATACTGAGGGTAGCAGAAGTTGTTTCTTCAAGGGATAGGAGATTAATGGAACCTTGGCATATTATAAATATCATAGCATAATACAGCAATATAAATATAACATATTTATATTATAAATATGTTTAATTTCTCATTTAAAATAATTCTTAAAGGGAAATATGGATCATGACCTCAAGGAATTACAGTTCATTGAAAAAGAAAAGACATATAAGCAAATAAATGCCACAAAATGCTTAGGAGATAGGAGTCAAGGTTCAGTTACTTATAATTCAGTGGTAGAGATTGACTTTTTCATAATTATCTTCTATTTAAGGCAGAATGTGGTAAGTAGGATAGTTAATGTTTGAATGAAGTGTCATGAGGGTATATAGTAATACATTTAATGGGATGTTAGGAAAGTTTCTTGAAAAAGATGTCGACATCTAATCTTGAAGGATGAGTAAAATTATGAGAGGTAGATGGTTAGAAAGGCATTTTTTAAAAGAGGAAACACTTTAAACAAATGTATAATACCACATGAGGGCAGGACATGGCTGAGGAATGTCACAGAAGACAGTATAACTGAAAGATACAGCAAGTGTTGTACACGATGGAAAGATAGGCTGGGAGTAGATTATGGTGGCATTTTAACACCATTCTAAAGCATTTTGTCTTCATTCTGCAACCACTGGGTAGATCTCATATTTCTCTTTGAAGAATCAGATCTGTTCTTAAGAAAGATTTATCTGTTAACAGTTTATAGAATGGATTAAAGAAAACATGAGGCCAGAAAGACTGTCTCAAAGTGTTGCAAGCAAAATATAATAAATAACAGCAATGGAAATGGAAAGGAAGAGATAAATATGAAAGTGACACAGACATGACATGGTGGGTAGCTGAATTTGAAATGAACTCCCACCTTCTTTACCTTGCCCTTTTCTTATCTTTTTGCTTTGGCCTATTCCTCACCTCTCTGTCATCTTGATCTGTGTCTATGTACTAAAGAAAGGGGGTGCTAACAGCATTTTAGCTATCATCTTTAAATATTTTGGAAAAACTAGCAATGTTTGATATAATAACTAAGAAAGAATAAGCTTTTCCTAATTACAATGTTAATTCCTCAAGATATTGACCATTTATTTGTAATTTAATTATAGTAATTAACAAGTAAAAGTGGGTGATACACTACATGTTGATTTCTTTTTGCTTAAAAGTACTGTGTCAGTTTGTCTTTTTAAAAAATCATTCACAATAAAGAGAATTATTGGATAAAAAATGTTAAACAGAAAATCCGACTTTTATTTCAGTAATAATTGTTGAAAATTTGGCTGAGGTTCTATTGTGCCTTAGTAGGCACAATTTGCAAAACACATTATAATCCTACTGTTAAATTTCTAGCCTTCTTTTTTTGAGATGTACTGTGTTGAAGAAATACAAATGGTCAACCAATATATGAAAAAATATTCAATATCTCTAGCATTTAAAGAAATGCAAATTAAAACTATACTGAGATTTTTTTCTGAGAGAGAGAGAGAGAGAGAATTTTTTAATATTTATTTTTTAGTTTTCGGCGGACACACATCTTTTGTTTGTATGTGGTGCTGAGGATCAAACCCGGGCCGCATGCATGCCAGGCGAGCGTGCTACCACTTGAGCCACATCCCCAGCCCATTACTACACTGAGATTTTATCTCCTTCCATTCAGAATGGCAACTGTCAAGAATACAAGTAACAAATGTTGTGAGGATGTGGGCAAATGGATACACTCATATATTGCTGGTAGGACTGCCAATTGGTGCAACCACTCTGAAAAGCAGTATGGAGACTTCTCAAAACACTAAGAATGGAACCATCATTTGACCCAGTTATACTACTTCTTGGTAGATATCCAAAGGAGTTAAAATCAACATACTACAGTTTCACAGCTACATCAGTGTGTATATATAGCAGCTCAATTCACAATAGCCAAGCCATGGAACCAAACTAGGTGTCCTTTAAAAGATGAATGGATAAAGAAAATGTAGTATATATACAATGTAATATTTCTCAGCCATTGATAAGAATGACTTTATGACATTTGCTGCTAAATGGATGGATCTGGAGACTATCACACTAGATGAAATAAGCCAATCCTAAAAAACTAAAGGTTGAATGTTCTCTCTGATATGTGGGTGCTAACATGCAACAAGAGGTTAGGGGAAAATAGAAGTTTAGTGGATTAGACAAAGGGGAATGAAGGGAAGGGAGGGGAGATAGGAATAGGAAAGACATTGGAATGAATCTGACACAACTTTCTTGTGTACATATATGTATACACCATAGTGAATCTCCACATCATGTACAACCAAAAACTGGGATCCCAATTAGAATAAGATATACTCCATGTTTATATGTTAAAATATACTCTACTGTCATATATACCTAAAAAGAATGAATACATTTTTTAAAAAGACACAAGAGTAATTATGGAACATAATTTGTAAAGTATGTGTGGAGTTTTTTTGTTGTTACTGCTGTTCACTTTTTAAAACTAAACCCTACTTGTTAGCTAGTTTTCTTAAGATTTGCTTTCCCCCACCCCCTCTCTTCAGAGTAAAATCCTGATAAAATATTTTTAGTTTAAGATTTGATTTAATTGGTATACATATCAATATATAATCAAATCTCCCAATGTGGCAAATTTAAACTATGGAAGAAGGAGGGGAAATGAAGATAATCTTATCTTGCTTTGTTTCTCCTGATGCACTGATAATAATTGTATTATGACTAAAGAGATCTTGAATTTCTCTTTGGGGGAAATAATGACACTTTACCCAACAGTGTTTATTTTTATCACTTTCTGGGATGTTTTGGGAGATTTTATGATTACATGCTTACTGAGTTCCTTTGTTTTAAATTCGTACAGCCTCCTGCTCAGCCTCTAATTGCTACCTGCTCTGTCCGATAATTACCTTTCTGCTGGAAATCTAGTGTCGTACTACAACTAAAGATATTTAGTGTTCATCTGGATACAGCATCAGGATGTGTACCATCTCCTGCTTAAGGATTGTTCAAAGACTTTCACTGACACACTCTAGATTCCCTTGAGGGCGTTTGGGAGGTTCAGGCTCATCATTTTAGGTAGAGTTTTTACACTTCTGCAGCAGTGCATCCACTGCTGTATCTGCCTTCAGCTTAGTGAAAGCCTGATCTGTCTGTATTACACTATCAGTCATACTGGATGCTGACTTCCTATGTTTTTTTGCATGGAATGCTAGCCACCTATGAGCAGGGTGCATACCTTTCATTGGTCATTAACTTCATTTGGGGAGCTAGAATCACAGTCTTCTCAAGTTAGTTTGATGAGAACAATGGTGATATTAGTACTCATCAATTAATACTCAATGTTTACCTATAGAGTGACCCTTTAGTCACTTGTTTCTGATGATCAACTTTTTGATTTATTCAATTTAGGTTGATAATGGACTGAACTTATGAACTGTCATCAGGCAGCCACATAAAATCATTGTACCTTTTTTTCCCCATTCTTGTCAATCTTTTCCTTTTCTTCATGACAATTCATATATATACTGAGAGTCAGTAACTCCCATGCTTATCTTTCCTCCTGACTTTTGGGGCTTTTTTGTTGTCAACTCATTTGTTCTCTTAATCCTTTTCTTTTCATGTTGTATTTCTTTCTGTTTCATTTTTGCTCTGTTTCCCAGTGATCCTTACATTTCATTTTTTAAAACTTATCTATTATTTATAATACTTGGTTTATTTTTTCCCCTTCAAATAGGCTTTCCAATAATAACCTTTTACCTCAGCTTTACTGAGGTAAAATTGGCATACAAAATCATCTTTACTTAGGAGGTTTTGTTTTATTTTCTTTGAAACCAACATTTCTTTTCCTGTCATTGATAACTTTTTTTTAGAAAGAGATTAATTTTCATTTGTTCTATTATGCAATTCATTGTCTTTGAATTAAAAGTTGGAAACCTCACATATGCAAATTCAGTTATGTTGGCTGTTAATTATCAAACCCTTCTTTCTTTAGCAGATATGTTCTGTTTTGCATTTAGATGTTGGGGGAAATGAGTAGAGAATGTATGCAAAATAAAGCTGGAGGAAAAGAAATTTGGGGATTTTATTTTTTATTAAAAATCATTAAATCTGTGTAGCTCAAGAAAAGGAGAACTTGATTCTTTTGTTTGTGATATTAAGCAGGGTAATTGGTTGAATCTCCCATTAGGAAATTCAAATGTCTCTTCTTGGTGAAGATAATACTGAGCAATGATCATTAAAAAGGGCAATACAGCTGAAAAGCAGGGGGGTTGAATGGTCAGAACACAGGCAGCAAAATCAGACTCATTAATTAGGTATTTTGCATAGTCATAAAAATATTTTAAAAGTTATCTGAAGAGCATATGTGCCAAGGATACAACAACTCTTAGCCACCATGGACTCTGGCTCATGTTTTATGTCACCAACTCCCTAGGCTTGCAGATCATAAGAGTGAAGCAGAAACAATGTTTCTGTTTCCCTTCAAGTCTTTTGTAGTTTTTCTGTAAATATCTTTGTGTTTCCTTCTTCAGTCCCCTTTCATGTTCAGTGATCTTGACTCTCCATAACAAATAGCCATCTAAGATGCCAGAGTGTTCAGTACCTAACCCTCCAATTGTCAGGCTAATGATGAATGGCTGTGGAATCCATCCCCCACTCCTCTATACCAACTGTCCACAGAAATGCATTCACCATGTAATAGGTGGAAAAGAAATGTGAACTTGAATTTTAAAATAACTAATTTAAATTCAGTTCCAAGGGAAATTGCTCTGCTTAACTCAGTATGGAAAGAAGAGGTGGAAACACATATACATTTATTCACCTCCAGAGTGTAACCACATTCGGCCAGCCCATTGACTTGGCACAAGCAGTGTAACTTTATATCGGAGTTGAATTTTGGGTTTTGAGTGACTTATGGTAGTCTGTTATATGACAACTGACTCAGACAATGGTGAAAACAGAGAACTCTGGAGCTGAAAAAGGTGCTGATTGCCCTGGGTGACGCTAAAAGGCAGGGGGAGAGCCATGCAACCCAATCTGCTCAGTTGGCCAGGTTCCAAGAGACAGGGGTGGTCAAAAACTCAGGGCCTAATGTGGCCACAGTGACAGAAATGTCCTGTACTCAGATACCACTTCTAGAGATTACAACTTCTTGTTTGGTGATATGTTATCAATTCCAAGATTCCCAAAATTGGAATCTGTTTTACAACTGATAGCCTGAGAAAGTTCAACTGTTAATGTTTTTTCTTAGTGTACTTAACATAATGATACACATTACTAATTAAGAGTGTCTCAGAGTTGATGCCAGGAGTCACTCTGAGGTCTACGTGTCTTTTCTCAGTTAATCCTCACAACACCTCTGGCTTATCATTTTCTGGTCAATTCTGATTAACCTTATTTCTGGTCTCTTCCTAATCAAAATGAATTGGCCAGTGGTTTAGAAATGCAGGCTCATGTACCATGGAGCTCATTTCATCCCATGTAAGGCAATCTATTCCCTGACAATTTTAAATATGAGGAGGTAGAAACAAGAGGAAGCAATTGGGTTTCTTTGGGGAAGAGATGGGAGGAGGCTTCTTTCTGTTTTGTCTCTGATCATTCCATGTGTGACTGACCACACCTACCGTGACAAAGTGTCAGGGCTTCATTTTCTTTGTTTTTTAGACATTTGCTCTTTTGTAACGGATTTATCTTTCCAGCCTGCGCTGGGGGCGAATGTCTCTCTCTTTGTGGTGCTAATTTGGGAATGGTGGCTGCAGTTGGACAATGGGAGAGTGGAAAATTGAGAAGTCATCCATTTTACTTTCTGCCTCCCAGCTGGTCTTCAGTAATCCTCAGCAGTCCTTCCTGCAGATGATCAGAGGGCCCTGGAATAGCAGTGGACTCATGTTTCTAAATTGATCTGACAGGTTAGAATGCCACCCCACATTATTGTGACTTATATTTTGACAGAGTGACTTACAAAGAAATATGGCCAATAGTCAGGAAAACCATTTTTGGCTGAGGAAATCTAAAATTTGTCAAAATGAGAGAGAAACATGACATTTTTTACATTGTTTTGGACTTACTTGGAGAGTGAAATAAGGCAAAATGGTGAAAGGGACAGTTTTTCTTCCTCCTCTGTTCCCTAGTGCTGTGCAGATATATAATTGGCGGTTAATGAATGAATAAGCAAGTCTCTTGCTCATGGCCCCAGGGTACAGCACCAGGTCTGCTGAGGAGGTTATCTTGACAAACTAACCTTTAACCTTTGCTGATGTCTAAGAGCATGTGACTCTGTAGCTTATGAAATTCTGTTGAGTTCTTAGCCTGCCTTTCAATAAAATAGAAGACAGGGTGTTAATAGTCCTTTGTTGAGGGGCTTGGAAAACCAAAGGACATAGTGAATATGGATTGCTTCAGAATGTCAGTGGGGTTGAAATAGATGTTCTTCTCTTGAGCAAAACATTTCAGGTTTCATGAGGATGTTTGCTTTGATGAAAAACAATGGGTTTAATGGTGTGACTTTCAGGTAGCTTCCTGAGAAGGAGTGCTTTGAGGACAAGACGGGTGCACAACATCCCAAGACCCTCCCTGCTGTCCTCTCTAGATTTGCTCTTGCCTGCATCCAGCTCTTCCTGTGTTTCTTTTCTGGTTCTTCAGAGACAAAAGGTGAAATTGTGATATTTTAGGCAGCACTATCTTTTTTGTGGTGCTTTTTTCCTCCTTTCCACTTTCAATGACGTGGAGTGAGAACAGGGCACATTTTAGAGGTTTATAAGTCTTTCAAACCAGGGAGAAAGCCTGGTGGGCATTGTGTTCTTCTTCCTGTGGCAAACCTTATTATGTCCCTGTTCCTTTTACTTCTTAGTGCCGTGTCTGATATTATCAAGATGTCACAACCTTCAACTTTCGAAAGTCTAGGTATTAAATTTATGCCAGGTCTCTTCAATCTAAGGAAAAATAGAAGTTTTTAGAATTTATTATTAAGTTGGTATTTCTCACTAGGACACCTAAGGAATGGGAAGTTTGAGTTAGACTTGTGATTTTTAGATCCCAGGTACCTCCTTCCTGGCATCCTTTCTCTGAGGAGCTTTCTCTGACCTGCCCCAGCCAAGTTAATGACCTGTCTGCAGAGCACTATAACAGTATGCATGTGATTTCTTTTTAAACTAATATTTCATTGTCCCATACTAGTCTCAGAGTTACTGAGGGTAGGGTTCTCATTATACCTTCGTATAGCTTCAGAACATGGCCTGTGTGGGTTACTGAATGAGTGTTTGAAAAAAAGAGTAGAGGAAGAGAAAAAGGAAAGAAAGAAAGTTAATCCATTTTTTTTTAGTAAGATCAAACCCAGGGCCTTGCCCTTGCTAGACAAGCACTCTACCACTGTATCTCCATCCCACCCCCCACCTTTTAAATTTTATTTTCAGTTATTAATGGATTTGTATTTTATTTATTTATATATGGCACTGAGAATCAAACCCAGTACTTCACACATGCTCTGCCACTGAGCCACAACCCAAGCCCTCTAGCCCCTTTTTTATTTTATTTTGAGACAGGATCTCCCTAAGTGAGTTGCCCACGCTGGCCTCAAACTTGTGAACCTCTTGTCTCAGTCTTCTAGGTAGCTGGGATTACAGGCCTACACCACTGGGCCCAGCCCAGCAAGCATTCTTTGAGCACTCAGTATGCTATACTAGTTTAATATGCTCTCCAGTAAGAATAAAATAGAATTTCTACCTTCTTAGAGCTCAAATATAAAGAAATAGGTGTCCTATAGTGTATCAAATGCTGGAGTGGATATGTGGGTGCACGATCCAAGAAATCTTTCTTCTCCAGATGAGCAGATCTAATAAAGGCTTTCCCCAAGAGGGGACTTTGGTCCTGACATCAAAAAAGCAGTGATAGTTCAATATGGAAAAGGGAAGAGGCTATTCAAGGTTGAGGGACCTTCCAGCCCTGCAGAGACTTGAAGGCATGAAAAGTAGACAATTCAGAGAGAGGGCAGCATGAGAGGGCAAACTCAAGAAGAGAAGGGAAGAACTGGGGTGAGGGGATCAGCTCCACACTCAGCAGCCAGCCTCTCTCCTACAGGCAGGGGCTTGTCTGACTTTTGAGCTATGCTTCTGCAGTGTTTTCTTACTCATTAACATCCCACCAATCTATTCAAAAAAGTCATCAAACTTTACTTTCAGGGGCTGGGGTTGTGGCTCAGTGGTAGAGCTCTCGCCTAGCATGTGTGAGGCCCTGGGTTCGATCCTTAGCACCACATAAGAATAAATAAATAAAATAAAGGTATTGTGTCCAACTACAACTAAAAAATAAATATTTTTTAAAAAACCTTTTAGCAATGTCCATTACCAAAGGGAAGGTATGCTTAAGCTATTTTTCCAAATTACCTCCTCTCTTCACATTCTGCTGAACTCAGGGTGAGGGAGGGGATCTCTCTTGTGGATTCCTATAGGAACTCCTGAGGGGGTGCAGCTCCCTGAGTTGTTATTCTATTTCACCACCAATTTAGGAATCTCCTCAAGAGAAAGCTTCGGAATAGTGCCCTGTATGCATTAAGTGACTGGTTTAAAATGGTGCCAGCTGAGAAGATAATGATCAAATTGTGTCCTTGTATAGAAGCCCCCTGCCCCAGTCTGTTCTGTGTACCCAGCCTTTAAGAGGTGCTGGAGGAAGAAGAAGGAACAGGATGGAGCAGGGATGGAAGCCATGGTTTATTTTCTTTTTTATTTCCTTTCATATTTCTGAAAATAAAGAAGTGTGCCTTGAGGGATCATAAGAGGGACTATCTGACTTCAGCCTAATTTCTTGTAGCCTTTGCACTGTATAATTAAAGTTATGACTTAATATGATTTCTTCCCTGACTCCTGCCCACTGGACAATGTCTAGGTATTGGGTCTGCATGGGCAGTCACAGGACTGTCCTGCTAAGGTGCCCCCCACCCCACCCAACCCGTCTGCAAAAGCCCTGGGTCCTAGTCCTGAAAATAGCTTCATGTGTGTTGTAAATGAGTCATGCACCATTCATATACTAGAACGTGAAATATATATGTTTCTGGGTTTCACTCCCAAGATGTCAAGTACCATCAGTACAAAAAGCCCTTGTTTGCCAACCATTCTCTGTGAGAGAACATTCACTTTAATTTCTACATAGCAAGGGTAACCCCAGAATGGTCTGGAATTTATCTTTCATTTGGGAATTATATTAAGCAGTTGTTGGTGATCAGTCTTAATTTTCACATGGACCATTTTTCTGTAGTTTTCTTTTCTCCATTAGCTTGATGGGAAAATGCAGTTGATTTGAGCCACACACTCTGCTACATTCAATTCAGCCTCGGTTGGATGATGTACATACCACCTAGCACAGTGCATTTGGGAACTCAGTACTGGAACTAAGACAAATTACAGTGAAGAACACTGGCATTGCCCCAGGGGTGAATTTCTACACCAATTATATGCAAAAAGGATAATGAAACTAGATTATCATGTAAGGGAACATATTTTGGAAATTGAAGCTGCACAAAAGAATTTTTAAGTGAGATCTATAGGAGAAAGTTGAGTTTATTGTGATAAACTTTTGGGGAAGGAACATGTATAAATGAAACTTGTAAAAGAAAAGGCATATTGGAAGAGCTGTAGAAACCTACAACAATATAGTATAATAAATTATTTAAGAGTATCAAAGTAGTTCTAAACCTCAGGATGTGTGTGGGAGGAAGATTAAACAATGAAAATTGTGTTATAGAGCTTTCTACTTTATACAGATTTGACATACATCTATAGTAAGTGCTTTTTCCATCAAATCATTTTAAAGAGGTGAAATGCCAGGTAATAGACTCAGAAAAAAAAAAACAATGGACAAATTTGTGAATATCATTCCTGTTTAGCTTTCTATTATCAAGGACAGTTGTTTAAAGTATAATAAGTTCTGTGGTGAGTAAAGCCCTTGGGAAAGGAAAATGTGGATGAGTTTTAGAAAGCAAGCATGTTATCTAAAGAGGCTTCATTTGCTAAGTTTGGCACTTTGGCCTTGGGAGAGATGTAAAATAATAGGCACAGTTTTCTGATTGCTCTTCCCTCACTTATGATATTGGCCTTGATGTTGATTTCAGCCTTGATAAGTTATTGTTGACTATTTTGTATGCCTAGCATGTGTTACATATCTACTTGTGGTCAAAGCTTGCAAAGTGACAGACATCATTGCAGTTGTAGAAACAATTGAGTGTACCAGGGACATATGTCCAAGTATATTGTTATGTCACTGAGATGAAGAAGTTTTCTTAACTAAGATTATTTTATTTTACTTTGCTTATGTGATGAAGGAAATTTGTAAAATATCTTCAATAATGTTCACATATAAAGAAAAATATTTTAAAAATTATGTAAAGAAAAAAATTAAAATTTTCCCATTTAATAAATGGTCTATGTAGTTTGACTTTTTAAATTAGTTTTTGTATCAAGAAACATTATTTATCAACACAAATTTTTAAATCAACTATTTTTGATTTGGGTTTTAGGTAGTCTTTTGCACTCATGATCTGTTGTTCAATATTCTTACAGGTTTTCTGTCAAGAAGCCAGCTAGGTTATGTTTTATAATTTTCACATTTCTTTTTCTAAATGAGGTAAGAGAGAGATTTTAGGAGGCTTGATGTAAGCACATTTAAAATGACACACTGGAGACTTTAATAATCTTCATGCCATCCACACAAAATTATGTGTTCATTCTATGTTTTCTTTCTAACATTTTAAAAATACTAATGAAGTCTTGAGATGCTATATAAAGGTTCTAACCAGATAAGTCATTATATGAGGCATCTTGAAACAAATTTATAGAATTATCTTTTTTTTTTATGTTCATCCTTGTTTTTCAGTACCTTTACTTTCTATATTTAAATTCTTTTGAAGTTTTAATTCACCAATAACAATTTATGAGGTACACTGTAGTGTTTTGGTATATGTATTCAATGTGGTATATCACATGTGAATATAATTTGATATATGATTGAATCAAGCTTATTAACATGTCTGTCATATCACATCATTTTGGGGGGATGAGACATTTGAAATTTGCCAATGGAAACTTTGAAACATATAATACATTATTATTAATAATCATGTTGTGTAGTGGATCTCAGAAACATATCTCTCCCCTGAAACATGGCACCTGTTGACCAACATCCTGCTTCCCTCTACCATTATACAACTACTATATCTCTATGAGTTTGACTTTTTTTGATTATATATATAAGTAAGATCATGTAGTTTTTATCATTCTGTGTTTGGCTTATTTCACTTAACAGAGTCCTTCAGGTTCATCAAGGTTGTCACAAATAACAGAATTTCGTTCCTTTTTAAGGCTAAATAATATTCCATGTTTCTATATACCACATTCTCCTTATATACTCATTCATTGATGAACACTTAGGCTAATTCTGTATCTTGGCTCTTATGAATAATGCTGCAGTGAACATGAGAGTGTAGATAGCTCTCATTTCCATTCTTTTAAATGTATACCCAGAATTGGGATTTCTGGATTATATGCTAATTCTATTCTCAGTGTTTTGAGAAGCTCTGTACCATTTCCATAATAGCTGTACTAATTTACATCTCCACCAACACTTTTCAGGGCTTCTCTTTTCTTCATGTCTTCACTAACATTTATCTTTCATCTTTTTGATGATACCTTTTCTAATAGGTATGAGGTGATGGCTCATGGTAGTTTTAATTCACATTTTCCTAATGATTACTGATGTTCAACATTTTTTCATGAACCTTTTATTCAGATATCTTCTTTTGAGAAATATCTATTCAAGTCTTTACCCCCTTTTTAATGGGATTGTTTTCTTGCTATTGAGTTGAATTCCATATGTATTATAATATTAGCCCCTTATCAGATGTATGGTTTGCAAATATTTTCTCTTTCTTTGTAAGACATTGCTTCACTCTGTTGTTTCCTTTGCTGTGCAGTTTAATTTGATGCAGTCCCACTGGTCTGGTTTTTGCTTTTGTTTGTTGTGTTTTCAGGTTCATGTCTACTTGTTCTTTGTCCTTAACCAGTGGTCCATTAGGTTTGCAAATTAAATCACATGTGACTAAGAAACAATAGAAAACTCTATAATGTCAGACCACCACAAAGAGGCAGCTCAGAGTCAATAAGCATAGTCCTTTGCACCCCTGGCCTTAACACATGCCCATTGATGGAACATGAAGGTTTTCTAGCAACTTCCTGATAAAGACTAAATATAATTGTTTTAGTTATTGATTTTTAAAAATTGAAATAGAAACAGATGCCATTATAAACCTTCTGGAAACACTTCTGTTAATTCACCAATAATAATCTATAGAGTACAGTGCAGTGTTTTGATATGTGTTTACCATCCTCTGGGAAACACTGCCTCTTCTCTCCTGAGCAGACCTTCCTCCCCAGCCCCACTCTCTGCCATTGTTAATTCTAGTTTGGAGATTGCAAACCTCCAATGTGAAAAAAAAATCAGTATTTTATGCCAGTTATGCAGAAAGGCAGGTTGTGAAGACGACTGTGGATGCTCTTAGAGAAGGTGCTTGCATGTGCTTATATACCTTCAAGGATTGCTTGAGATTACCAGCAAATCCACCATTCAGGTTTACTCAAATTGAAATGAAATCCAATCTATCCATCTATCCCATCCTCCCTCCCCCATCTACTCTGTGGAGGCCTGAACTGAGTCCTGAGTGATGGATAAATTTTTGCCACACAAATAGGAGAGATTGAGGAGAAATTTCAGTCTCTTAAAGTTTAAAATTCTGGAGGAAAAAAAAATCAGAATTTAATAAAATGTCATACTCTGTGGGAAGAGAAAAATATACCCTGACTAAAATACTTATTGTGCTTTTCTAGTTTCAGAATTATGAGTTCTAGGTCTAGGGGTGAGGGGGGGCATTTTCCATGAAAATTCCTGCTTTTGGTTTTCATCTCTGCCAGTTCTTCCCACTTCCATTTCTTCAATCCACCCAGCTTAATGAAACCAGGTGCAATAAACTCTTCTGAAAATTCACCTGTAGTCCCTCTAGTCAGTGAACTCTGTGTCTAAAATCCTGTTTGCCAAACATTCTACTCATGAGGTAATTAGAGAAATAAAGACAACATGGATGGGCATTGAGGAAACCACTACACATTGTGTTCAGAAACTGAGTTTCCTTCTATTTGTTTTGGATTTTATTATGTTTTTTGAAATTGGAAGGATTCTTTGACATGGGCTTTGTGTCAAGTCAGTCATTGAGACTCTACTGTGGTTGGGTTGTAAGTTTTCTTATAGATTCAGCTACTGCAAGGTACAGTGGTGAATTTTCCTTGTGTCTCAAATATCTCAGTTTATCTGCTGCCACAAGAAAGTCTACAATTCCATAAACTTGAGGAAAAATGTGAAATTTGAACGTGTGGTATTTAACATGAGTATGTATGTCTCTGAGGTGCTCACTTTGTGTTTGGTATCGATTGCTATTTGCATCTACTCTCCAGGGGAATTTCCACCTCAGAACGCAAATGTTGGATTCTGCATCTACCTGCACCAAATAACATAAGAATTTTGTTTCATAGAATATTTTAAATTTCACTTTGGTTGTTTTTATAAAATATAAGGGTTCAGTAACCTTGTACTCACTAGATTTTCTTTGGTGCATTATAGTTATACATACATAGTGAGGTTCATTTCAATCTATTCGTAAATGCATGTAACATAGTTTTCTTAATTTTAATTCCCAGTACTTTCTCTCTCCTACTTCTTTCCCCTGATCCCCTTCTTCTTTTCTATGGGTCTTTCTTCTGTCTGTCTGTCTATCTATATCCATCTATCCCGTCCTCCCTCCCCCATCTACTCTGTTGATGTCCCTTCTATTTTCATGAGAGCTCCCTTTTTTATTCCTTTTTTTCTCTTTAGCTGTTATCTGAGAGAAAATGTTTGACCTTTGACTTGGTTTGACTTATTTCACATAATATGATGTTCTCCATTTCCATTCATTTATAAAGGACATAATTTCATTCTTGTTCATGGCTATGTATATATAACATTTATATTACATTATATATTATTTATTATAACATACATGTTGTGTATATATAACATTTTCTTTATCTGTTGGTCTGTTGATGGGTACCTAAGCTGGTTCCATAATGTGGATATTGTGGATTGTGCTACTGTAAACATTGGTACGCATGTATTACTATAGTATGCTGATTTTAGTTTTTTTGGATAAATATCAAGGTCATATGGTAGTGGGATCATATGTAGTTCCATTCCTAGTCTTTTGAGGAACCTCCATATTGTTTTACAAAGTGGCTAGCTTATTAGATTTTAGATTTTTGTCATCCAGCAAGGCTGCAGTATTATAAAGATGTTTTCTTCCAGTATTGGGGATTGAACCCAAGCATGTTCCACCACTGAGCTATACCCCCTACCCTTTTTATTTTTTATTTTGAGTGAAGATTTTACTAAGTTTCCCAGGCTGGCCTTGAAGATGAGATCCTCCTGCATTAGTCTCCCAGATCGAAGGGGATACAGGCATGCAATACCATGCCCTGTGGCATTGTTTTAAAGGAAAAATTATGAAAAGTAAACAAAAGTCACATTTAATAGTAATGAAATAACATGCTTCATTTTTTAGAAAGAATTCTTTAAAAAGATTTTTTTTTTAGTTGTAGATGGACATAATACTTTTATTTTATTTATTTATTTTTACATTGTGCCGAAGATCAAACCCAGTGCCTCACATGGGCTAGGCAAGTGCTCTACCACAGAGTTACAACCCCTAGAAAGAATTCTTTAATCTAATTGCTCATTGGTGCCTAACTGCTCTTAATCAAAATAATCCCATTGATATACTTTTCTAAATGTGTCTTTGTGTGAAGTATTCATTCCTTTATTGTGTACTAAGGACAATTTCCTTTAAAAAGCTGTTTGTACAAAGTTAATACTTTTAAAATGTGTAAAATTTATTTACAGACTTTATTTTCATTATTTTATTTCTTAATAAAAGGAAATAATTCCTTTCAACTTAATTCCTTGAGCACACATGGACATATTATCTACCTACTCTTTCATTTAGAGAAGAAAAACCCTGAGAGCTACCTCATACCCATCATGGCTACCAGTGGTACATGTCAAAAATATTTTCTGTAAAGTTCTTAATTCGGGTAGTGCAGAATGGAACCAACATTATTAATAAAAGTGAAAGCAGCCCCCCCACAAAAAAAACCTTCACTGTCTATTCACCAGCTCAAGACTAACATATGACTGTCCCTATTTGTATTGTGGAATTGAAAGATGGGAGTGACAGATTGATAATAGTGGAAATAGACAAAGAAAAAGAAAGAGGAAAGTAAAGAATAAAAGGATAAAGTGCAAGAGAAGCCAAAGGGAAGGAGTGTCACTCCAAACACGTGGAGTGTCATTCACTGATTTCTTCATTAATTCACTTGGTAAATATTTACTTCGTGCCTAGTATATAAGGCTCTTGGTAATAACAAGAGAATCAAACAAGTCCTTATGCTCATCTCATGAATAAGACTGTCATTTCATCCCTTGGACTAGTAGAAAAGAGGATGAAACAAACAATAAGCTAGACTAGAATGGACAAAGAGATATGACCCATTTCATACAAAGATGGGACACCTAAGGACAAGAGGATGGAAGATTGACTTCTACCCATTCCCATTCACGGCCCAGAACTCTACCCGTCTCTCCCCCTCCACATCCACAGGGTCCCTATGAGTGGTTTCTGGCAGCTTCCCTGACCCTTTTCTGGATGTTGGTCCTCTGGAGATGCTGAGGACCACATCCACATAGCCATCCATTTGAAATAGGCCTATTGTGTCTTCTGTGTACCAGACCTTGTGCCAGGCATGGTGATAGTGAAATACTGTCTCTTCCCTTTGAGTATCTTACAGTCTGGTTGTGTATGGTGGCAAGTAAATGATCTGGTATGAGCCCTGCTACTAAAGGGATAAATAAAAACCATGTAATGAAGAGAAGAGTTTTACCAGAGGAAGAGACCACCACCTTGATATTTTCCCATTAGTTCTTCCTCTTTGAAAATGCCATCAGAATAAACCTATTTTGGAAAAAACTTTAATTTGCTTCATAGTTCAAAAAATTAATTTTGGTTTGATTCAAAAGTTAGCAAATTAGATCTGTTTGATCTGTTTTTTTGATGGTGGATTACTTCAGCTTAAGTTGTAGTATGCTTTAAAATCTGTGTTAAAATCCATAACTCCCCTCCAAAATGCATATCCATATCCATTTTAAAATGTTTAAATTTTAAAAAACAGAATCTTTTGTCCTGTATTTTTATCATCCATTTTATGTGTGTGTGTGTGTGTGTATATATATATAAACATATAAATGTGTGTGTATATGCAATACACTGTTGCAGTTTAATGCAAAACAGATGCTCATAAAGTAATTTAAGTGGCATTTGTCTAAAATATGTGCATATATACCAATTTATTTCCTGATTTGAAAATGCAATTTTATTAGACTTTTACAGGAAGAGTGCCCAATTGTGGTAGGTAGCACTGGATTTCATGTAAGAGCTATTTGGCATAGTGGAAGAGCCTCAGAAGACAGGACACTTTCATATTTTGTGTTGTTCATATAAACTTGATTCAGAGAAATTTGTTGTTACTGCTTTTTCCTTTACAGAACTTTATAACAAGTCAGCATCCATTTGTGGCTCTAGTTCATCTCAAGTCTGTAACGACCTCTTCTGCTTTATTTTTGATAGGCTTTATTATGTTCCATCCTAAATTTATATCACCAGCCCTAACTGTCCCCATGGACTCCATTGGCTCACTCTTAGGCTTGACTTGGATATTAAATGGGCCATTTCAAATTTAACATGACTAATACAGAACCATGGGACATTCTCCCTACTCCCTGCAACCAAGCCCATGCCTTTTACATCCTTCCTCATCTTCATGAGTGGCAGCTATATTTTTCACTTGTTCAGGCCTAAACTCAAGCATTATCCTTGACTCTTTTTATTCCCCATAAACAGCTCTCCAGCAAATCCTCTTGGCAGTGCTAACCAACCTCTTCCCACTTCTGTTGCTACCAACATCCAAGCCACCGTCATTTCTCACCTGGGCTATTACAGTGACTGTGTTCTCTACTCCCATCCTTGCCTTTTAATAGCATATTTTTACCCAACAGCCAGAGTCATCCTTTTATAACAGAAATCCACTCATTCCTTGGCTCTGAATCAATCCAGGGACTTTCTGTCTTGCTCAGAATACAATCCAAACACGGCTGTCTGGCTCTGTATGATCTAAATACCTCTCTGATCTCATCTTACCCTTCTTCTTACCCGCTCTGCTTTGTCCACCCCAACCTTCCTACCATTACCCTGGGTACCCATGAATGCTCTCGCCACAGGCCTTTGCAGTTGCTCCTTCTCCTGACATGAACTTTGACTTCCTAAGTATGTATGTGCTCCTTTCTCCTATCCCTTCAGATCACTGCTTAAATGTCACCTTACCCTAAGGAGCTTTCTTCACTTTTTTTCCCCTCTCCATTTTACTTTATCTTATTTCTCTCTTTAGCATTTATCCACATGTGATATTTTTCTGTTGTTGGGTTAAAAAAAAAATCTGTCATTCCACAGAACTTAAGTTCTCTTAAGACAAGTACCTTGTTCTCTTCTTCATTGCTCGTGCCCTGACATCTGTCTTGGGCAACATTGTGTGGCCAAGACCTAGATTTTCTAATTCAAAGTTCAGTGCTCTTTCCATGATTCTGTGTGGCATCTCATACACTGACCTTACTACACAAATGAGCACAGTAATCCTCCCTTCCTTGCCTGGTACTGGGGATTGAACCCAAGGGCTCACAACATACTAGGCAAGCACTCTACCTCTGAGCTGCATCCCCAGTTCTTCTTAATTTTATTTTGAGATAGGGTCTTGCTAAGTTGACCCAGGCTAACCTCCAATTTACAATCCTCCTACCCCAATCTCCAGAGTAGCTGGGATTACAGGCATGTGTCACCATACCCACATGTCTTTTATTTCTTTTTCTGTATCCCCCAAAGTATAAGGGACACATAGCCAGGAGGGGTCCCCTGTAAAGGGGTCCCTAGTAAAGGTCATGGCTTGACTGAATGACTTCCTGTGCTTATGGTCTGTGATCAGTTTGGGTCATAAAATCAGTCAGAGTGTGCTTCACTCTTCGTAGGACTAGAAGGCTGCTGTAGTTTCCAGACTCGGTGGAATTTGGAAACTGTAGGCAGTTTGAGTGAAAAATATAAATAGAGTATAGTTCTCAATAAGTAGCTTACTTATATTCTGAATTTTGAACATTTCATCCAATTTTGGGAATTGGGGTGGTGAGACTACAGTTAATAGTTGCTGGGATGATTCAAACCTGTTTCTCCTCCTCCCAGGATGTTGATATTTCTATACTTAAACACCTGGTGTCTTCATGGGTGCCCCAGAGCTCTTTTGCAAATCAAAGAGCATCCATGTTCGACTTGGATCTTTCCAAAAGAACTATTAAAAGGTTCCATGTTTTATTTTGAATATTTTTATTCTCTTCTTACTGAAGTTTAGTCACACTGATTCTCTCCCCTTTGTTTTTGCAGGTGATCTGCAACTCTTTCACCATCTGTAACGCGGAGATGCAGGAAGTTGGTGTTGGCCTGTACCCTAGGTATGGCTGATGGTATTTCATTGACTAGAAGTCACATCATTAATTCCTACCCAGTTCCCCAGCCTTCTGGAGGTAGAAAGGCTGTCGTAGCAGCTGGCTTATGAGTCAAGCTCAATACCTTATGATAAATTATAAGATATAAAAATGTTAAGTCATAAAACTTCCATACCACATTATATGCTGTGGTATTCATGAAGAGGAGGATCTCAGACTCAAATTCTTGTTCTTAGTGGGGTTTGGGGAAGGAAGTTGAGGATTGTGGTGCTCACTAACCATCAGGCTGAGGTTTGTTTTTTTTTTTTCCCCAACTCCTACCCTTATCTTATTCCCAACCTCCTGGGCTGAAGCACAGGATGTTTTCACCAGATTTTCTGTCCTGTACCAGTGGGTTTAATTTTGTCTTTTGAGCTTCTTCACTCAAGGAGGCAAGAAAACTTTCAAGGTTGGGCCTCTGGAGGGTCCTACTATGGTGACCTCTCTCCCCAAGCTACTAGACTATTCTTCTACAATCACTCCTACTTTTGTTTTGTTTTTCACTATTAGGTCCCATATATAAAACACCCTTTCTTATAATGAAACTGTGAATAAGAGAATTCAGCTTCTTGTTTCTCTCTAGTGCCATTAGCTGTAGATCAGTTCTGTTGATAGTGATTCTCAAAAAGCAGGAACATAGAATGTTCAAAGCATTGGCTCTGAGTTTAGACCACGAGTTTCAGATTCAGTCACTGCCTTACTAGGTGTATGTTCTAGGGTAAGTCATTTAACTTCTGTGTATCAGTCTCTTTAACTATAAGTGATCCTTATAAGGTTGTTGTGATGATTGAATTTATAAAAACATGCTGAAGTGCTTTCTACATAAAAAATGCTCATTCTGATTATCACTTTATAGTGGCAATGTAAATTCATTCCATTTCCCATGTGGTAAAAAAAAAAATGTACCTCCAAGATAATAAGATGACTAGACTGTGGTTCAGAATGCAGCAGGATCTATATAGCAAGACTGCCTTAGCTTGCTATATTAGAGGAAGTCCTCCTAATTATTCTTCAGTGTGGAAGACTAGCATAGGCTGCTGTTCCTCCAACAGAGCTCAACAAATGAGATCCTCTGGGGGCAAGGTCAGTATAACCTTGGCTGCAGTGATTGCTGCTGCAACCTATTATCTTAGAGACAATTTCTTTGCCAGTCCAATTTTCCCCCATTTCATGTTGGGTACCTAATGAAACAACTGCCTTCTCACCCCTATCCCCGAAAGGACTAAAAACAAAAAGTTTTTATTAACCAACTTCCCTAATTATCCTCCATCTTGGGAAGCATTTTACTTCATATGAAGTGGGCGTGTGACATTTCTGTGAATGCATCCTCAGCCCTCAGTGCACTCTGAACCTAACCCGTCTCTGCCCATACCAGCCTATAGTGTCTTTGCACATGGCATTTATTAAATGTAGCTGTTTGACTCTATCGACTGATCCATGATGGTCACCCTTGTTTTAATTTTTTCTTTCCTTTAGTATGTCATTGCTCAACCACAGCTGCGACCCCAACTGTTCGATTGTGTTCAATGGGCCCCACCTCTTACTTCGTGCCGTCCGAGACATTGAGGTGGGAGAGGAGGTAAGGAAATCTGTGCTTCCCATTACCCAGCCTCTTTTCCTATTAAAGAATCTTTCAGTGTGGTCATCCTAAAATCATTTGTGCTCTTGAGAAGCTTTCCATTTTCCTTCAGCCAATGGGAAGATATGTGATACAGTCTCCTCTGTCCAGCAACCTATCATATGCCAACGATGGAAGGGCTTTTTTTTTTTTCAATTGTCATATTTCTGGATGATGATATAGTTCTATTGCACATATATGAGAAGTGTTTATGTGTGTGACAGAGGGTGTGTGTTTTATGCACATGCACAGGAGTCATTAAATCTTTTCAATAGCAACAGCTCAGCAGCCTGTCACATCTCTGCAAATGATCATTCTTCTGTGGGTAGGGCAAGCGGCCCAACTTGTGAATAGTATGCTCAGGACATACTTATTCTCAAGGCTGCTAATTGCATTTTGAAGATAATTACACATTTAAAATCCCATGTTAAGAAAGCAGACAGGTTTTACTCTTTTTGGCTGTCATTGGGGCTTCACAAACCCATCAGCATCTCTGGATAATTGTTTAAGCAAAGATGCAGAGGGAATGGAGGACTGGGAATATGACCTCCAGCAATAAATTGTTCTTGACCCTTCCAGTTTTATAGACAGCCAAGTCAGCCTCTTTTGATGAGGAAACTTTGTAGAAGCCTGAGGTTACTCAAGATATCTTGTCTTCATATAGGTTGTTCCAGGGCTACTAAACCTGAACCTGCATGGAGTTACTTAGTTACCACCTGCGTTTAGTTCTTGGTTATAGATATTTATGTTTTGTAGGATCCAGTTTCCTTCTACCTTCTAATTTGCTAAAGTGGATATTTATTGTAAGGAAAACAGAGATTTTATTCCACTTACTCAGCATATAGCCCATAAAACCTAAATTCAGAGGTATCATGTTTTATGAAGACAGGGATTTGGCTTTGACAAGACTCCTTCCAAACTGATTTTCAACCAAATAAGGTTCCTCTTACACAGCAACTTGGTGAATTTCCGGTTTTTAAGACCAGTTCACTAAGTATATCAGGCTATTTGTCAATGATATGGAGAATTTGAATTTAGTTTTTGGGGGCCATATGTGAATTCAAGGCAGGTAAGAAAGTGAACTACCATCTATTTTTGGCACTATCAGTTTAGAGGCTGAAGAGTGGCTGCTACTGTTATTATTGATGATGTTGGTGGTATTTTAGTGAACTTTGAACAACCAAACGAGGGCGGAGGCATAGTTCCGTGGTAAAGTGCTTGCCCAGCATAGCCTAGGTTTAACTCATGAGGTCCTAAGTTCATTTTCCAGCACAACACCCAAACAAATCACTTGACAAGCAAACAAAAACCTCTTAGAATGGTTAGAGTTCTCAAAAAAAAAAAAAAAACACTCTTATATCTTAATGTTTTTAGCCATACTCACCAGTCATTCTTCTTGGCTGGTTTTCACATTGGTGAAAGAACACCTCGTCTTTTGGTGCTTATTTCACTTTTTCGCATCAGTTTCTTTCTGTCTCTGGAACAACAAGCAAATCCTTCCTTTGGCGTAAAACAAAACAATTCTGCTCAGCATTAGGTCCTGCAGACTCAGATATTTTCTCTATGGTACTTATTCAAGGCATCTTCTCAACAGCAAGAGGATTCTGCCCTTAAGTCCTTTTTTATTTTCATTTTTTCCCCTTAGTTTTCAAATATCCTTTATTGGAAGACTATGCATTACCTTTATTTATTGTATTTCAAATCACTGTATAGTCATTACTTTTGTGAAAACACTGCTTGCATTTTCTAGTACAAAAAAAACCTTAAAATTGTTCAGAATATATAGAAATATGCAACTTAAATAGTGAACCATAAGTCCTTCTTAGATATCAGCTTTTTGCAAGAATTAAACTTTCACTATCCTACTGAACATACATCAGGGTGAATGACAGTCCTCTGCTCGGTTGTCCTTCTCTCTGTCCACCATTTCTTCCTGTCTTAACACCATGTATCCTTCAAGGCCTTTGCAAACACCATCCCTTCTGTAAAGCTTTTCCTGACTTCCCATGTTACGGACAAGTCTTCTCCTCTGAGTTCTTCCTTTTAGTGGTTATTAATATATATATTTGGCATTTATTCTGGCTCTTTTGGTGATTTCTGTATTCAACTATGAGCTGCATGATGACACATAGTTGGGTCTTGTTTATTTCTGTATCTCCCAGCACTTAGCCTTGTACTCCAGAGGCATTCGATACCTTTGTTGAACTGACTCTCTGTTAATTGAGCATACTTTAAAGACCAGCAGTATTTCTCAGTAGGGCATTGTTGGCATTGTGCATGGAACAGTTCTTCATTGTGTGGGACTATTGATCACTGAAGAAGACTGTGTCTTTAGTCCCTGCCCAGGTAATGCCTATAGCCACCAACAACAACCAAATTAACATCATGGACATTTAAAAGCATCTGACCCCTTGGAGCAGAGATTGGGAGAAAGAGAACCAAGAGAAAAGTTATTTATGTTAATTGTACAAATTGTTGGGACTCACTGTGATATTTCCATACATGCATACATTATGCATTCATCTGTGCAAATACCCTCCTTCTACCTTCAACCTCCCCTCCCTACCAACATGCCTCTCAGTCCCTAAAAGTCCCTTTTAATTTCTGCCTTCCACCACCACCCATTTCCCTTCTCTGTCTCTAGTGATGACAATTCTATTCCATTCTTCTACAAGTTGGTTTATTGGATTTCTTAAATGAATGAGAACATATGGTATTTGTCTTTCAGTGTCTGGCTTGCTTCACTCAACATAATGTTCTCCATGCTGCATCCAACATAATGTTGCTGTCAATGACAGAATTTTACTCTTTTTCTTGGATCAGCAGTATTCCATCATGTAAATACATATTTTCTTTATCCATTCATCTGCTGAAGGGCATCTGGGTTGATTCCATATTTTGGCTCTTGTGAATAGTGTGGCAGTGAATTTGGAAGTGCAAAAATCTTTTTGGTATTAAGACTCCTTTTGGTATATACATAGTAGTGGAATTGCTGGCTCATTTGTTGTTCTGTTTTTTGTTTTTTTTTCCTGTGGACTTCCCATACTGTTTTCTGTAATGGTTATTACTAATTATACTCCCACCAGCAGTGTATAAAAGCTCCCTTTTCTCTGCATCCTCACCAGCTTGCCTTTTTGGTGATGGCCATTGTAACTGGGGTGAGATGATATGTTACTGTGGTTCTGATTCGCATTTCTCTGATAATAAATTAAATTGAGCTTTTTGGTTGTCTTTTGAGAAGCATCTGTTTAGTTCTTTAGTCTACTTTTTAAGTGGGTTGTTTGTTTCTTTGGCATTCATCTTTTTGAGTTTCTTATATATTCTGAATGTCAAATCCTTGTTAGATGTACCATTTGCAGATATTCTCTCCCTTTCTTTGGTTATCTCCAAATCCTGTTGATCATTTTCTTTGCTGTGCAGAGGCTTCTTAATTTGATGCAATCCCATTTGCCTATTTTTACTTATATTTCCTGTGGTTTGGGGTTCTATTTAAAAAAATCATGGCCTACACCAAAGTCTTGTAGGGTTTCCCCTGTGTTTTATTATAGTATTTTCATAGTTTCAGGTTTGAGATTTAGGTCTTTGATCCAATTTGAGTTGGTTTTGTGTATGTTGGGAGAAGAGGATCTGGTTTTATTCTTCCACATATGCATATCCAATTTTGCTAACATCATTTATTGAAGAAACTGCCTGAGAAAAGACATTTTGAGGCATTGATTAAGAAGGCTAATTCCTATTTTTTGTGCAAAATTAGTTTTGGCTCAATTGATTAAGGGAATAAATTTAGATAGCTAGGTATTTGTATGGCATCAACTTTGTATTTTGTCTTCACCACTCATTAAAACATCCCAAGTTTTAATGTGGGTTGTCTGTGACATAAGCATCAGAATATGGGTTCCATGAGCAAGGCCTAGCAGTGCCTTAAATATAACATCCTTAGCTTGCATTTGTCGAGGAAATGAATGAGGCTTTCTAAAGACAAAATAAGAGGTGGAATGGAATCTTAGAGCTATTTTTAAACTACCAACAGTTCATAGGTATGTCCCATGGCTCTAGTAAAGAAGGAACATGAAAGCTAGCTCATCACCAGTTTGAGATGGTAACATTACATTCCTCACACAAAGAGAGCTGGAAAATTGCAGCAGGTTCCATAATATAAGAGTGATCTTGAACATTTCTTCCCCTTGGACTCCACATAAAATGATCCTTTGGAACACCTTTTCCTTTCAAACCAGCACCAATTATAACACTTTGAAATTTAAGGATTATCATTCTGAGTTGTTGTGCCTCTTCTGTTTTTGTTGCTTTGTTCTCCTGGTTTAGCCTCCTACAGAAAGATGTTTTTGATATGGTTACACAGTTCCTGCGCTCTATTTCTGCATGGTGACTCTCACGCCAGGATTGCTGATGGATGCCCCTTCTGAATTATGTTAAGCTATGACATACATTTGATGGCCTAATAGTCTTATAAAACATGGAACAGAGAAAGGTGGACAGTCCAGGCCACCCTCATGGGAATTCCTAGTTAAAAGAACTTGTAGCTGTTACAAATACTGCCATTGGCTGTCACCATTCTCTGGAGCATCATCACTTGGGAGGAATGTAATCTGCATGAATAGAACATATCCATATCCCTCATGTCAGTTTTAATCTAAAGTGTTTTGAGATTAGAGCTGTCTGTTTCTTTGCTCAGTCATCTTATTAAATTGTTTAACAAATTCACTAATGTTACTGGGTGATAGAAGCTGGAATTGCAATTCCAGAAACTTCGAGGAATTCAGAGATGAGTAGGACCTGGACTTACCTTCAGGAGTTCAAGCTGAGGAAAGTGACACAGAATAGAAGACAACAATGCAGTGTGAGAAGAGCAATGGTGTCAGTGTGCACAGGGCTTTACAGAAGTCAAAGCATGGCACTCAAAGCATTGTAAGGGTCAGGAGTCAGGGAGAAGTTAAGGAGGACTTCCAGAGAAATGAGTCCTAGATATGACAGTATCCATGGAATTAAAGTTGAGTAAGGCAGGGAAAGGTATTCTAGATAGTGACACAGAGGTCAAAAACAGAGGGTGAGTTCAGGGGACAAGGAGCGGTTCATATCTGTGGACTGAAGAATTCAGATGTGACCAGGTCAGGTGGTGACTCAGGATGGAGGATCTGAGAAATATAATATTTAGAAACCAAAATTAGTGGGATTTGTGAGACAAAGAGACAAAACTGACACTCAGGGTTGACTTTAAAAAGACATGAGATTTTTCAAATTCTTTTTGTATTTTAGATCAGAGCCATTATTGGCAGAAAAATTTGTTAACTACAACAATATAATTCAAGAAATAAAAACAAGGTCTAATTTTAATTTGGTCATATTATCTATTCAGTTGTAGATGGGAAAGATGGTTTCATGGATAAGGGGTTCATTTTGCCTGAGATTTGAGTATAAGCAACATATTCAAGATCCATAAACTATCTTGTAACTGTAATGTTTAAAATGACTTAATATATTTTCTACAAGAGCTGCTCTAAAATGTCAGAGCAGTTTTCAGTGGTGTTAATATTTTAATGTAGCTTTGTTCTATGCCATTAAAGCATCAGTTTATCAATGACTAAGATTTTTAAGTACATTTCTGCTGAATGAGCCCTATGTTTAGTGAGCAGATACTCCATTGAAACTGGTGAGTCTTTAATAAAGATTCTTATCTTGAATGATAAAATGATTTCACTGTCATTACCAGTTCATAATCTTGCTATGTTTTCCAGAATGTTCTGCCACAGAGCCCCTCAGCTTTAAGAATAAATGTGGGGAAAGGGCACGGGCTAGCCAAGGCAGCAGTGTATATTTACATGTTGGTGTGGGTGCATTGTTTCTGGGATTCACAAATGTGCATAATGGTGACAGGCTATAAAGTGCAGGGGAAGATGTTGAGACTAGAAAGCAAATCTAAAAGCAGTAGCAGAAAGCCTTGTGTGACTTTATCCCACTGGCAGGTAGAAACCTCCAGAACTTATCATGTAGAGAAATGATAGGATCAGATTGGATTTTCGGAAGCTCTTTCTCAGAGCAGTTTAGAAGATGAAAGGTAGACAGAAGGCAGCATGGAGGCCTGTTAGAGAGCCACTGCATAGTCCAGGTAATGGTGACAAGCAGTTATAAGACCCCAAGAGAGGCTGTAAGAGTCTATTTATTGGGGTTAAATGAAACAACTAGTCTCCTGTTGCCCATTCACTACCTGGCACCATCACTCATGAGTTCTGCTCTTGGAATAAAGTCTTGGGTTAGTCAAGCACCCTGGAGTCAGTAACTTCACACTGAGTGTGTTGTAATCACCCAATAACTGCTGCCAATTGGCCTGGTCTGGTGGTGGGGCTGATGGCTAGGACCCATTTGGCTGGAATGAGAACTAGGATCCTAGAATTAACCCAGGAGAGAATATAGAGATCATCTAATTTACCACTTCCCCTCACCTCACGTAGGGAAGCTATGACCTGGAGAGCCTGAGGATGTAAGATGAATATGTACACTGCCCTGAACTTACCAATAGGCTTTGTGAATAGTGTGCTGAGGAGTCACGTGGATTGTAGAAACTGGTGTTCTCTAGAAATCAGAGGAACTTACCTAACATCATGGCCCTTTGCATCTCAGAGGCAACTCTGGCTTCGAATCATGAAGCAAGAGAGTCAGGGAGTGAAAAAGTGACCACTGTCTCTGCTGAAGGAGCCCAGTTGCCACGGAACACTGCTTCGCACAGGCTTGAGTTCTTCAATTTGAGGGTGCGGCTGCAGCTCCTGTGTACTAGCCTCTCCCACAGCCCCCAGGAGTATGAGGAGCAGCTGTTCCTGTTTAAAGAGCATCAGGCTTGAATCAGCAGTTACTGGTACAAATTCCAGCATTACCTGAACCCTCAACCTTTGCTGGTGTGCAACATGCCCTCCGCAGGTGCCCAGCACACAGTTAGATAGTCAGTAACATCACTGACTACATTTTGTAAGGGCAGGTACTCTTGTTCCTGCGTGTACGGTGGCATGTTATAATTGCTCAACAGGTGAAGAGTCTATAGAAAGCTAGCCAGCCAGGTCAGTCTGTGGCTTCTGGCACCCTGGTGATGGCCGTGGTGCCTCCTACAGGTCTGTCTGGCCAGGCTTTCTCCTCCTCCCCAGGCTGCTTTTGTGACGCCTTCTTGAAGCTGGTTTCTGTTTAAGAGGACGGCCTTGTCTGCCCCACTGTAAATTTCAACAAGTAAGCTCATGTTTGGTAGACACGAGATGCTTTCTTTTAAGTATAAGAAAAACCACATGGAGCGCTTGCTCTAGGGAGTTTTTGTCATCTCCTTCAGTAGGTAATCCTGCCTTCTTCCTCTTCTACAATATCCCCTTCTTCCCCCACCACACACCCCCCCATAATTACTTTCTACATTTGAAAGCAAATAAAGAAGTAATTTATCCAGTATGGTATAAGCCGATATATGTTACAGGGTTGAAAAAAAAGAGAGAGGGATGAGGGAATTAGGAGTGCTGGGATGGCATGGAAATCAGGTTGCTATTTTAAATAGGGTGATCAGTTAGGCCTCACTGAGAAAGTGAGACTTGACCAAAACAGAAGATGAGGATGGTCACCATCATGGATCTGGGAGAAGGGCAGAGGAAATAGCCAGTGCACGGGCCTTAAAGTGGGCATAAAAGTCCAGTGTTTTATTATTAAAATCACAAAATTACTCTTACCAAATTAGTATACAAGTTTCTAAATATTGTCTTTGCGTTTCTTTCTGCATTTCATGGTGGACTTATAGCCCATACCATGGACTAGCACCAGTCCAGGGACCACACTTTGCATTGTGGTGTGGGAGTCCATTGTCTATTGTAAGGACTTGGCCCTTACTCAACCAAAAGCTGGCTCTGTTGGGGCATTTCCAACAGAAGAAAGCACTGATTTTATGTTTTGATGAGTTACTCTGGCTAAAGGATGGAATGCAGGTTCCTAGGGAAAAAAGCAGGGAGACCAATCATGAGCAAGAGATTATGGTAGCTCAAATCAGGATGGTAGAATTGGAAAAGGTAAAAAGTGGTTGGTTCTCAACATGTTTTAAAGATAGATCCAACAGAGTTTCCTGGGATCTGGATGGCATTGTTAAGGAAAGACCCAAGTCCAGGATGTCTCTGAGGTTTCAGCTTGTGTAATACAAAAGAGGAAATGCTGTCACCTAAGACTGTGAAGGCTTTGTGATGAAACAGGTAGGGAAAAATCAAGAGTTTTGTTTTATATATTCTGAATTTGATTTTCATTTCAATGGGGATCTAGGTAAGTAAAACAAACATTTGCTCACCGTGACTTGAAGTGAACTCTTGGACTTCTCTGATGTCTTCTCATCTTGGTCTTTCTCCATCCAAGGCAGGAATTAGTTACTGTATTCAAAGGGACCCAAAGAAATCAACTTCAGAGCCACCATCAATGATTGTACTCTGACATTAAATGCCCCTCTCATTGGAAATTATTTCACATACTTTACCTTGTACAAGTAAGAGAACTGTTTCCTAATTTCACAGATACCAAATTTGGATGGCCCTAACCTCTGTGAGGTAGCTATAGAATTGATTAGGTTTTAAGAGCAATCTAGCTGCATCATCTGCCACCCATTGGATTGCCAGAATGAATTTGGTTTCTCTGACTACCAAAGGTTATAGAATTTATGGCTAAACTTTAGTAATACCAAGAATATAATAGCTTCTGATATTTTACTGTTTTTTAAATGAAAAAAAAAAAAAAGGTAAGGTATGAAAGTACAAAGAGTTCATGAGCCCAGTTCTTTAAAATAAGTATATGATGCATATGTGCTTACACTTAACAAAGACTGGAAGGAAATATATTAAAGTTTGACATGTAATTATTTGCGTAAGAGACTATAAGTGGTACCTTCCCTTATATTCATTGGTGTGTAATAAAAACAAATTTTAGCCTAATAACTATCATTAATAATAACTGTTAGTTAAAGAAGATAAGCACAACAGCCATATGAACTCTTCCCTCTCTTGGGTGTCCACAGCTCACCATCTGCTACCTGGATATGCTGATGACCAGCGAGGAGCGCAGGAAGCAGCTGAGGGACCAGTACTGCTTTGAGTGTGACTGTTTCCGGTGTGAAACCCAGGACAAGGTATGTTGTGTGGAATCAGATATGAGCACTCCCCACTCAATTCCTTAATGGTCTTTTGGAGAATTTTGCTTTTATTTTATTAATCCCAAAGTAAAAGCCCTTAGTGAATGGCAGGGAACAGGGATAAATAAAAGAGCATTGAGCTGCATACATTTTATTTCCTGGAATCTTTTCTTACCCACTAAGCTGAGATTTAAGCATAAGTAGAGATCAATGGAGCTTAGAGTGTAGTGGAAATATACTTAAACATGTGATTAAAGGATATGGAAGACCAGACCATATAGTAAGAGGATTGAATTATATTATGATTGATAACAGTTATTGCTCAGTAATAAATACACCAAATTGTATCTAGTTTTTATTTCTTTAATTTTGTCCCATACAGCCTTTTTACCATAGTACTTTATCAGATGGAAATCACTTATCAAAAACTTTTACTTTCAGAGGAAGGAAGAAGAACCAAAATAAATGCTATGAAGATAATTAATGAAGTGTTCTCCTGTTACTCATATACTTTCCTTGTTTGAACCTACTTTTAGTTTGCAATCTGGCTACATCATCTGCAGATTGTTATCTGATGAAATCTTATTTTTGTCAAGTGTTCTTATTGTCAGATCTCATTCGTAATTAGTATCTTATTTAATGTGAGTACTTACAAATAATTAGGAAACAGAATTTAGGAAAGTTCAGAGATATGCTTCTGGGATAAAAATGAAGAAAAAGTGGCAGAACCAAGTTTCTCACTCCCGTCTTTTGACTAAACTGAGTACTTCTTGCACTTACCCACAGCTACCAATAACATCAAAGCAGAAAGATAATTGCTGTCACTGCATGAAAAAGGACCATTAGTTCACCCTAATGCTGCAGGAATTGGGGAACATAATTATTTTTGCATTAAAAGAACTTTGAGAAACAAGTGGGAAAAGTTGGATCTACTGCTGATAGCCCTCCAAGAATAGATCCACTTTAATGTTAGCCTTTTGCCACCAGGAAGCATACCAAAAATCAGAGCGGATAACCCATACTATAATCCAGAATGGCTCCAAACTAGTGTCCCACCAGCATCCTGGGCACTTGGATCCTCTTAGGGACCATTAAGTATGGCAGATCTTTAAAAAATTATTGAATAAATGAATGATTATGTTTATTAAAAGTTGGGGTTATGCTGGGCTGGGGATATAGCTCAGAGATAGAATGCTTGCCTAGCATGTGTGATGCCCTGGGTTCCATCCCCAGTGCTGAAAAGCAAAATGGGTGGGGAAGGTCTGTTCACTTTTGTTTTATTATAATAGCTGAGACCTGGACAGCAATAGGAAACCAAAGGGTTTGGCTACAAGTAAAAGTTAACTCACCTAAAACTAGCTTCAGTAGGTGGGGCATATTTGTCTTAGGAATCTAGAGAGGTAATCTGAGATGAGAGTAGCTACTCATCATAAACCCCTAAGCCCTTTTGTCTTTCTTCCTAGCCTTTCCTATCATGTGGCTTTTGTTCTCATGGTCGCAGATAACTGCTGTCCCCACACCCAATCAGTGTGTCCAGTCTCTAGACAGGAAAAAGAATGAGTAATAAAAAGGCAGAGAGCAAAAGGAAGTCCTCCTAGGGATCTTCCTTATCATTTTATTGTTCCAAACTGTGTCACATGGCCACCCATAGCTGTGAAAGAGCTAAGAAACTGTAGTTTACTTTTCAGACTTGATGCAAGAGAAAGACAAGCAAGGAAAGAGGTGCAAATGGCTTTGGGAAAGCCAATCCACATTTTCTCCATTCCTTTGAGACCATTTTCTTTACTTTCTTACTCTGTCAGGCTTAAGAACTGTTGGATGTTGTATGAGTCAAGTTTCCCCAGAGAAACAGAACCAATAGGACACACATGTATACAGTCACATGTCGCTTTATTGTGGGGGAAAACGTTTTGAGAATGTGTTGTTAGGCACTTTTGTGGTTGTACAAAAGTAGACAACATATTGTTTTACAGCAAAAATTTTTTTGTAAGTAGGAGGAGTATAGTATAAAAGTACAGTATAGTAAATACATAAAACACTAGGAGAGTCATTTATTATCGTCATTGTTTTACACTATACATAATTATGGTATACCTTTACACAGCTGGCAGTGCAGTTGGTTTGTTTCCACCAGCATCACCACAGAGTGACGGGTTGTAGTGTAATGTTATGATGGCTATGACATCACTAGGACATAGAACCTTTTCAGCTCCCTTATAATTTGTGGGACCACTGTTTTAAACACGATCTGTTCTTGACCAAAAAAATCATTTGTAGCTCATGACTCTGTGTGTGTGTGTGTGTGTGTGTGTGTAGGGGCTCTGGGGAGAGTTGATTGATTGTAAGGAATTGGATCATATGATTATGGAGGTTAAGAAGTCCCAAGATTTGTAGTTAGCAAGCTGGAGACCCAGGAGACCAGCAGTGTAAGTTGCAGTCTAGAATGTGTCAGGCTCAAGACCCAAGAAAATGTGATGTTTCAGTTTGTGACCAAAGGCAGGAAATGACCAATGTCACAGCTCAAGCAGTAAGTCCAGAGAAGCTCCCTTTTACTTGAGAGAGAGTCAGCCTTGTTGATCTCTTCAGGCCTTCCAGTGATTCCAGGAGGGCCACCCACATCAGGGAGAGCAATTTCCCCTACTCAGTCTTTGGGTCAAATGTTAATGTTGGGTACCCTGTGGCCAGTCAAGTTGACATATAACATTAACCTGCACAAATATTATGTTAGAGATGGGCCAAATGGAATAACAACAACAACAACAACAACAACAAAAAAAGGTACTTGATTACTCTGTAGGATTCTAGTTCATTTTGTATCTAACAAACTGAGTGGTCTTGGGCAAGTCATTCAACCTCTCTGAATTTTTTCTACCATCTGTTATATAAGGAACTTTAAATAGAAGACCTTAGGCCCCTTTTAACTCCATTATTCTATGATTCTATGAAATATTTCCCAGTGGAAGGAGCAGGGTATGTGCTTAGATGGGAATATAAACTTGGTTTGCAGTTAGTTAATTAGTTATATTTTCAAGTTTTCACTGAACTGAGAATTTTGTTCTGTTTGATGATATGCACATCCCTTTGGAAACCTCTATATTGTTGTTTTGCTTAGAAAAAAATAATACAGAGGTAAGTCCAGCTTAGTGTATTCTCCAAAGATTATAAATCCACAATTTAGTTCAGTCAAAATTAATTGTAGTTTAGTTCTTAGATTTAAAGATTCAAGCTTATTTTTTGCTTTTCCTGGAACCTAGAGAATTCATCTTACCAGGTCTCTGCATCAAGCAATATTTATTATGTGCCTGCATCTGCATTTTAGTGGACTTGTGTGGTATCATTTTTCGGGAAGATGGAACCCTTTTAATAGTGGGTTAATTTGCACGTGTGGAATTGCCATTTGTAATAAACAGCAGCCTAACTCCTGGAAGAAATAAAACTTATCACCTAAAGGAAATTCTGAAATGATTTGGGCTTTCTTAAGCCTTGCCCAAGTCAGAATCTAAGGCAATACAAGCAGAACAGACCAAATGGAATTGATTGTTTCCATAAGTTTCTACTCAAAGCCATTTTTTTTTTCTAAATAGTGCATAGCATGCTTCCCTCAATGTCACATGCTTTATTTCTGTATTTACTTGCCACATCATTTCTCGAGGCCTGCCATATTTAATTCTGCTTTCAAAACATCATGTCCATCAGTCTACTCAAAGCTCTGTTGTCTCATTCCTAGATATTAAATAACCCCTACTTGTTCTCCTGGCCCTCAGTATTCTCCTTTTGTCCACCCACACACTATATTAGAGAAAACTTTCTCAAATACCACTGTTCTCTTCTCATTATCATTAGTGTTCAGGATATACTCAAAACTCTTAACTTGACATTTACTGTCCTTCATAGTCATGATCCCATGATCCAAACCTTGATTTCTTCTCTTTGTCAAAATAACCAACTTCTTTTATCTAATTGTGCCCTTCCCCATCCAAAAGATTCTGAAGTAGTGCACACACACATTTGTACACACACAAACAAATGCACCTGTATGTAGGTGTACTTGTACATATAAGACAAATTTATAATAAATAATAAATAAATTTGAGAAATAAAAGTGACAAGAAATAAGACAAAATTAGGTTAGTGCCCAAAATGTATGCCATATGATCTTTTTTTTTTAAATAGCCAAGGTAACTCATGGATTTAATCTTAAATTTCTCAGCAACCAAAGCTAAAAACCTAATTTCAAAATTCACATAAGCCAAAGGCTTGAACACACATGTGTCTTTCAGTCAGATTACAGTTTTTCCTTACAGTGGGGCCTGAAACACTCACAAAATATTCTTATCAGACTTATACAAGTACTGAAATATTTGGGTTTTATAATGTTCCTCAATGTGGCTGATTGACATAATTTCAAATAATAACTTAATAAAAGAGATAATAAGAAGGGTTGATGCAATCAGAGATCATCTCTCTCTGATGGTTTGCTTTATTCCAAGAATAAAATTTAGTCTCTATAGGGGAAAGCCAGGACTGCAAATTCTTCCAGTAATCCTTTGTTAGTGTTATTTCTTGCAACCAGGCTTTTGCATTTTTTAATCATTTTAGTTTTTTATTAAAGTGACACACATATGTAGTTTGAAAAGTCAAAGTCTTATCACACCGTTGAAATCATGAGAACCCTTTCTCTTTGTGCTTCGGGTCAGGTCCTGCCCCCTAGAGATAACCCCTTTCTGTTTCTGGCATTTCCCCCATGTTTCTAAAATTAAAGCTCCCGTAAGTTAGTGCTAGGGATGCTCTTTGTTACTGGATTGGAAGTTTTTACTGCTTTTTATTCCAGGATTTCAAATTCACTTTTTTTCCTATCTTTCAGTTTATGTCTCATTTCTATTTTTATTTTATAATCTACTTCCCTCTTTTGCATGCCATTACATGAGTTATCTAGTTGAAAAATCTAATCATGTTTCTTTTTTAAGTCCTAGTTCCATAAAGTTTATTTTACAGAGGGCAATTTTGTCCTAATGCTTTTTGTTGATTTTCTTCCTTAGTATTGCATTTCACTAAGTGTTCTGGAATTTTGTATGGCAGACTCATTTTCAGTGCACAGTTTTTGAGTTGTATTCTTTCTTCTGTGTTCTTCCCTTCTGCCTGGTAGTCTAGACTCCCCAGACCCTTTAACCTCCAAGTCAAAATTGTGATTTACTAATATTCAGATCTTTTGCACCCCAGTGATGCGGAGACTAGTGCGGTTTTGGTGATCTAGGCTTTTTGGATCTGTGTCTTCTAACCTCATGCTCACAGCCGCTTATTAGTATTTAGCTCAAAGGAAACCAGCAGCCTTGTTTTCTTCAGCCACTTTTTACAAGCAAGTTAGTGTGTCCATTCCCTGGCTTTAAACTTTGGGGCTGACTCTACACTCTTAACATGAAACATTTTTATAACCACTGGAACAGAACTTGTGCCCCCCCCCCCACTGCCTGCTTTCAGACCCCGGGCCTTGTAGCTTTGGCTTTGCTTATTGCTTTGCATTTCTCTTCTCTTTCTGGTCCAAGGAGGTGCTTATCTTGTTTTTTCAACTGGCAAAGCTATTTTGGCTTCCCTTATTATGTTTTACCTATCATTCCTATGGGTTTGGAGTAGAGGGGAGCATTTCAAGGTTTGAACTTAGCAGTAAAGTCTGTAGTTTCCCTTTCAAATACATAGATAAGAATCTGAATCTTTGGAGGAAGGGAAAAGGCAAGGATAAACAGTGACCTAATGCTCCTGAGGGCTTCCAAGCATGTGTACACCTTTCACCCAGCCCCAGTCTGTCTACGGAACAGGGATCTGTATCTCCTTTTATCATAGGGCCTTCTGTAGAGATAGGGTTGAGTAGAGTCACTCTAAAAATGTATTCATTCTGGAAACAGTTCAATAAATGATTCTGGTGTGGGGGAGCCTTTATAACCTGCTCATTTCCTGAGGCTACAATTCTAAGCCCAATTCCTCTTATTTTCTTCTGCACAAATGAAGCAGTATTAACTATTGTCTTTAGTAATTATTTCAATTTTTTTTTCTTCCAGAAATCCTCTTTTGTAACTCAGAATTTTCTTTTGTAGGTCCCTTCTGAGACCTCCTCCAAAATCTATGGTTTACAGAGCCTTGAGTAGTAGCCCAGCATTCTACAAAGAAGCTGCTCCTGCTGACACTATGGGAGAACAGCCTCAATTTTTTTAGGTTTCATGCTTCAGCAAGGCTATAACTGACAAACTCTGAAGCTTAGGGAAGGAAGCAGGGTGAACTCAATAAAGACACAAAGCTTGTCTAAAGAAGTAGTGAAGAAATGTTAGAGTTAAAGCTATATTCAAAGGAAATGAGAGTTTTCTGCCCAAGAAAGTTTTTATGGTAACGTGAGTCTGTTTGAAATATGAGCAATTACTTAAAGGTCATTAGCAAACCAAGATTTTTTTCCTGCTGCCTTCCGCTAGTTTGCTAAATTAATTGTGAGCAGAACTGCCTTGTGGCAGGATGATGAGCCCAACCAGCTCAGAATTGTTTTATACTTCAAGTTTTAACAATCTAAGCAGAATGTGTTTCCTGTTCCTGAAGTTTTCATCATAACCAAAGTATGTTATCTTCAGGAAGATTAGAAAGTTTTAGCAAAGAAGTGTGTGAGTAAGAGAGAGAGAGAGAGAGAGAGAGAGAGAGAGAGAGAGAGAGAGAG